>NW_010326371.1:15536-28012 GCF_000700745.2 Antrostomus carolinensis
CACATCTTTCTTTGCTAGATGAAAGAAGTTATGAGTAATGGGACAGCATACAAAATTGTGGCCCAGAGTAGTCTGTGTTTGCAATGCCCTCAGGAAACTGAGCAAGAAATGAGCAACATCGGTTTTCTCAGATACATGCTTTTATGAGCTGCTGTTCTGTATAGTGCATTTTTTTAATCAACCAAATGTTTTCAAAGTTTACTATAAATAAACAACTTTGGAAGTGTTGTCCTTGTTCCCTATTTCATGTCACTTCCGTAATTTTATAGTGGGCAAGGTAGAAAATGAGTTTTACTTAGATTATCATGTTTTTCTGACAAATTTAGTTTAATGCTTGGTCTTTATGTTAGGAATTGTAAGATTACCTTTCTGTTGCCTGTATAGGAAGCCTAATTATTTCTCCTGAAGAGTCTTAGTACATTAAGGAGCAAAGAGCTTAGAAGGAGGTAGTTAATAGTTAAGCACTATAATTTCTTCAACATCAGTTTTGATGTAGTTTTGCCAACATCCAGTAGATTGCAGTGTGAGGCTGTTCACAGTCGAGGGCTGCTTTTTATTACTTTATCAATACTTGCTCCACCACCAGTAAATTGCATTGTTTCCTCTGGATTTTCGGGAGCTAGCTGATATGTAGTACTGTTTCATGTACATGCCCTGTTTTATCTAGTCTAGCTCATTTCCTGTCTTAACATTTTAACCGAAGAACTGGACTCCCGAGCCATGTCTCTAGAAACACTTGTTTTAATTTTATGTTGTTTTCTGCACTGATGTGTCTGATCAGCGCGAGGCTGGCGCCTTCTCCCCTGGGTAGAATATCTCGCCGTGCTGTTCCTGGCAGTCGTTCTTGTTTATGTCTCTTGGTTTGGCGGCGGCTCCCAGATCTTCTATGGATGTTTTGGCAGGCTCCCTCAGCACAGCTGGATCAGATGCTTCAGGTCTGGTGACAGATATTTCCAAGAAACAGTGGCCTTTTTTGATCAGGATCAAACTTGTTTCTGTGTGAAGTATACAGAAAAGTTTCACTGCTCTCAGTGTTAGGAAATTCAGAAGGATGAAAGCTTTTAGCATTTTCCTAAGCAACCCTTTAAGTGTTGTGGCAGCCATGTTGAATGTCTCCAAGCACTGTTTGCATAGAATACACACGCATCTTTAAACTATAAAGAAAATTCTGCTAATCAGAAGAGGAGAATTGTGTAATGAAGGGCAAAAGCTAGAGCAGTGGTAATATTCATACTTAGATCTGAGTAAGGGCATCAACCCTGTAACATAGTTTCACAGTCTCAAAATAACTTTCTTCCAAACAACTTGAACAATAGCTTTCAGAAAATACCTTCTGTAAAGTTATATCCTTCAATTAGTTATTTTCAGGTAATTTTTCAGTCTCTACATACTGTTAATAATTCAGATGTAATTTTCAGAAATTGAAAGTAAAACATCCAAGTTGAACAGGTTTCAGATAATAAAGGCTCATCTTTGTAATTTGTTTCCTTCCTTCTTCCCCTGCCCCAAAACCACTGTCCTTTTTTTTGACCAGATGATACAGAGGTTGGAGAAACTTTGATATTTCTTTATACTTATTTACAGGAAGAATACATTTGCTCTTTTTTGTGATAAAAGTATCTCACTGCTGTGATGTGTGAACTAGAGTTCAATGTGAACTGCAGAGGGAGAGTTTGAAGCTGTTAATAAGTGGACTATGTGACTTCTGAAAAAGAAGATTGATTGTCTTTCGTAGCTGTGACATTTTCAACTGTAGCATAAGAAAGTTTCTAATAATAAGTCTCATATTTGCTGCCTGAAGAAGTGTAGAAAATATTTTCTTGATGGACTGTTAGCTATCTATATTGAGTTTTAAAAAAATCTTCCTCTGAACTTTAGAAGCTGACCATAGCTGAAGGTGAGTTCACCAGGTCAAGTACTCTGACATGGAATTCATGTTTCTGTTTCACATTTAAGTGATGTTTTGCTCAGATGCCTGAATTTATACTAATTGATTCTAATTAATTCAGGTTTGAGTTTGGCATTGAGTTTTTTTGTCATTTTGTGCAAAGGTTTATGGCCTTTTGTTTATAACTTTCCCAGCAATATTAAAAATAAGGATTGCTTTTTGGGATTGTCAGCTCTTCAATTGCCTGTATCTGTTAGTACATGATTCTTCTGTCCTATCTGTATTTCTGCTGGTCTCTACCTATGATACACAAAGTTAAATCTTCTGAAAGATGAAATCTTAGTCCAGCTTGGCCTTAAAATAAATACAAGACCCCGTAATCTAGGTTATCCTCTTGAAGTAAAGAAGAATAACAAAAGCTTTAAAAACTGTTGCATTGTGAGGAGGAACAAGTTAAAAAACCCTGCTAATAGTAGTTTAGAATGTGGATAGATTGAATAACCTTGCTTTGCTGAACTGATTTTATAATACCTTTAATGAAGGGGGAAAACTTCAATAAGAAGAAAGAAGAATATTACTGTTGATTTAAGACTGAAAGAAATTTAAAAAATGAGTGTACACAGATGTAACAGATTGGAATAAATATATGGAGAAGTTTGAAAAAATGCAAAATGAATTTTTGAAAAATGTATTTTGGAGAACAGGTGAGAGATCTGAGGATTAGGAAAGGTATTAGGAATGATCCTTTCAGTTAACCTAGCAAACATTTTACTTTGGTTGTTAGGGTGAAAATTACTAACATAACTTTGATAAGAAAATTAGTGAATGCATAGAGGATAATGAAACTTAATATAAGACCCATGAGATAAAAGGAAACGACTCATGCCACAAAACTAACTGCTCTGAAATTATTTGCAGAAGTTGAGTAGAGCACAGTATATGTCACTAGTCCAGATTAAAGTGAAATATTAATATTTGCTCACTTTTTATAAGTCAAATCACAGTGAGCTAAACATTAGGGACACTTGAATTGCTGACTGCATAAAAACTTGAGGTTTTTGACAGAAGTGTAGTGTTTAAAGTTTGCAAGGTAGGTTAATGACAGAGTAGAGGATTTCTTAGTTCTTGATTAGTAATTAATTTTTATTAGTGACAGTGGAGGAAAAAGTATACATAGCATCTGTATTTAACAATAATGAAATGCAGTTGTTTCATGAGGGGTAACATCTCTCTGCTGGTGAGATGTAGGAAACATAGTTGTGAAAGAAAAGATCAATATTTTGATAGGGCATTTAGTTTTTGTTTTGTTCTATTCTTTGTTATTCTTTTCTGTACTGACCAAAATGTTTATCCTTCATTTACTGCTGTCTATATGTTTCAAGCACATCCTTTCTTCATTTCTTGCTGGTTGCTGCTCCACTGAGTTAATCTTAGTGCTCTAACTCTTGAGCAGGAAGTTGGTTCCTTTATCTCTTTACTGCTACACCTAAGAAGCATTTCTTCACTCTGCTTCTTCACTCATCCTTCTCATCCAGAATTAAATGTTCATTCTAATTAAAATGCAACCAGATTAGTAAGAAACTTTTACTGTTGATACTGAAGTGTAAGAACTACCAAGCATCTCTTCCCTCAGCACCATTTTGTTAGAAGTAATGAATTTTCTTGATGAAGTAAGAAAAACAAAAAACCCCAGTAATGTAATGAAGGTATCTGAGAAGCAATCAAGAGGTGCAGATATCTTGAAAACATTGTCTACAGTCGTTCTCAATACAGTTATTTGAGCTTAGTGAGACTTTCCTCATACAATTATGAAGTAGCAAACCCATTATTATTTTTTTTTTTTAAAACAAATTTTAAGTGGAAGAGTTCCCTTGTGAGTAGTGGAGCTAACGAAGCCCATTTTCATGTTAGTGTATGTGAGCATTTTTTTCCCTTTTTGTCCTTTGTAGCCCGCATCTTGCCACCTTTCCCCTCGCTCCGTACATTTGTATTGGAGCTGTGTCTGTGTGCATGCTAAGTGGTCGTCCCACTGCCAGGCTGCGTGCCCAGCATTGCCTGAATTCTTCTGTGCCTTTTGTTCAGGGTAGGAACTAGTATGAGTGCTGCTTTTCTATCCAGTTATGAATGTCTACAAAACTTTATAGGGAATCAAGTTTGGGGTTTTTTTGAGTTGTCTAAATTTTCACATTTGGCAGAAAATCATAGAGACAAAAGTTGCAGTGATTGTGAGAGAAGGCGGGGGGGAACAGATAGTGTAATTGGCTAAGGCTCTCTTTGCATCTGTTTCTCTGTTCCTGTGTTATAAGACTAATGAATCTTTTAATAACTTCTATGTGCATTTGTAATGCTGTACTATTGTGTCAGTGTGTGTTTAAAAGTCTATAGACACTGACTCTGTAGGATGAAGCTTTTCAAATTAAAAAACATTTACCTTTTTCTTCTAGGTACTGTTCTCATTGTGTAGCATGCTTTGTGAGGTTTATTACAGTAGTCCTTCTATAGGCTAAATATTTTTAGAAGAGAAGTCTCCATTTTCAATCTTGGTCAAGTGGCAGATCTATCAGCTTTAGAAGAAACTGATGTAGATGGAATACTGTCAGTGCTAAATCTTGTTTAAAATAGTTCTAACTGTGGGCCTGCTACTGCTGGAAAGCACAGCATTTTGAAGAATAAAGCTAAGTTTGCTTAATTGAGGTGACAGTATGGAATAAGAAGTACATGGCACTGAACTGACATGGACAGTAAAAATGTTTCATAATGATGGCTAAAAATAAAAAGGGAGGATGGGGAGGGAAGCAGAGTGTAGCCTATGTTCACAGGGAAGGAACGTTTTCTGTAGCAAGAACATTTTGTAAAATCTACAGTCTGCTGATCCCTGTGTTTCATCGGTATTCACTTTGCAATTATGTGTTAACCTTGGAAAAAATGAAAAAATTGAGCAAAATTACGTATCAGAAGTCCTGTTGAAATTATTTGTTTTGTTTTGTTCCTAGCCTAGAAGAAAGGAGTGGCTTTCCAAGTGAAGACAGGTGACATTTATGTGATTAGAGATACCCTTTAAATGTGCTTTTTTTTTTCTTTCAGGGCTAAATATCACAAATTAAAATATGGCACAGAATTGAATCAGGGAGATATGAAGCCACCAAACTATGATTCTGGTAAGAATTTCTCAAATGTGAGTTAATTACTGTCATAAAAGCTGATCTGTGGTTTGTGCAAATGCTGAAAAGATAGTGTTGATAAAATAAGCGACTTAATGGAAGCAGTGGGAATAGAAATAATTAATAAAGACTTTATGTTACTCTTGTAAAATTAAAAATATATATTAATGCTCTGAAAACGTCTATTAATAAATTAAATGAGTTTAGATTTAAAGAAACCCAAACCAACAAACAGCTCCTGGAGAGAATAATTTTTCTCTTCCTTACTAGTATGTATGGGTGGTTTGGAACAGGGAGATATTAGGTTTGTAGCTATAGAATCCTTTTATCATTGAATAATTCTTCTGAATAAAAAAATAATGGCAAAGGACATGAAATATATAGTACATAAGGTTTTGTTCAATTACCTCAATGGGATTCCAGGAGAAAAAGAATTAAATTGCATATTAGACATAAGTGAGAGTTTGAGAATGGGGAATTATTTACAAAAGTCCAATGTGGAAAGTTTCCAAATGGAAAGGCATACAGCTAACTCCAGTGCTATGCTGTGAGGACAGTTTTTCACTTTGGTCTCTGGAAAGCTGATTTGTTTTCCCAGAGCTTGCATCTCCTACTTCACACAGATAGTTTTAAGCACTAACCTTGAGGAATTAGAAACTTAAATGACTTCCTTTCATCCTTCTCTCTATGTTCCTGTCCTTTCCTCAGGGAAGGAAAAAAAAAAGGTGTATAGAGATCTGGTTATAGATAGATAGATACTGTGTGTGTACTATCTCCCTTGAAAAGAGAAGTAATAGGTGATGATGATTTTTGTATCTCATTCCCCTAGTACTCCTACTACAGCAACAAAACTAGAACCACCTGTACATAAAGGAAGAATATAGAAAGTCTGCGGACCTCAGCTCTTTCACCTGGTTTATGGAAGGGTCTAGTTCACTGTCATGGTTAGTTCTTATCTGGATGGATTCAGGAGGTCATTAAAAGAAACCAAGCAAACAAAAAATCCAACCCCACACCAACTGATTAGACTTTACACCAGGCTTTTCTTGTCCAAGATGTAATGAATTTTTGAGAAATCTTATTTCACATTATTATCAGGGTTATTTCCTTAACTGAAAAAGTAGTTTAATTTGACATTACTAAGTGGAAGACCCCAATCTGTATCTGAACCACTAGAAAACTTTGTCCTGATCATACCAAGATCCTAGACATCCTTGGTTTTTGTAATATCTAGGATACAGCTATAGCATGTTGCTCCAGTTTCCAGCTGAGGAATGTAGTGCAAGACCTGGCTTGCCCAGCAGAGCTGTAGCCAGTGCATTACTTCTGCAAAGTGAACATTAGTGGAATTACTTTATTAAAATTCCATTATCCTGATTTATCCCATTGCATTCTATATATGTATCTGTCAGAAATGTACACTTTTGTTATCATGCTCCTTTGGGGTTGTCTTTGATAATATTTGTATGTCTGTGTCTTGCCCCACCTTACCCCTGTTTTTCCTGCCCAGTCAGGAAAAAATGTGGAACTTTGTTTCTAGTAGTTCTTCCTTGTTGTTTGTTTCCTCTGTGATCTCTGATAAAGGGATGCCTTTTTTTTTTTTAAACTGCTTATGTTCTCTTCTGTTGTTATTTGCTCATAATGCAAGTCCCTTCATTTTCAGCTGTAAGTTGCTATTACAGCTAGCGGTCGTCAGTTTTGAGGAGACTAAGCAAAAGAGAATTTGAGAATTTTTCTTGCCTGTAGGTGTACTTAACAGTGCCTTTGGAAGAAGGGTTTTTGCTTTCAAAAGGAATTTTCAGGCAGATTTATGTCCATCGTGTTTTAATTCTTACAGAGTGAGCTTTGGCAGTTGCGTACTGGGTGCAGCTGTGTTCAGTTGTCATCAGAAAATCATTGTGCAATTGATTATTTCCCAAAGTTGCTATTAAATGGATTTGTGAATTTGAGATGGCTCTCCTTGCATGTGAGTTCTGATTAGTCTTTGCTAGCTTCTTTTGGATTTTTTTTTTTTTCCTATGTGGTGTTAATTCAGTTATTTAAAGGTAAATGACCTCCCCATGAGGACAATAGCTTTCCCACATCACATATTAAGTTCCTCATAGGATTATACCACAGTTTTTTCTGATTCTTAATTTTTGTTTACACAAGAAGATTGTTCATCCTTTAGTGTTTGGACCACAAGGGTTTCTAGTGTGCTCACTAGAACAGCCACATAATTTTTTTGTGGATTTTGCTGGAGAAGTACTGTTTGGATACAAATTTATGGTTGTGGAAAATGTGGTGAAAAGTTTTCAACAGCTTTTTAGGTTAAAAAATAAACAAACAACCCCTATTGTATTTTTTTTTCTTCCACAAAACTAGCACAAATATGGGTGAATTTAAAGTTGTTGTGAGTAGGTCTGTTGCTTTTATGTCATACAGTTAAATATAAGGAAATTAGTTGGACAGTAAGTTGTCAATAGGTATTGTTCTGCAGTTGCATTTGTATTGTTAGCAGTTAAAGATGTTTGCCTTCAAACTTAAGTTATGAGCAGCAATTATCTTGGAAGGTTAATGCAAAAATGGAACTGCAAATTGTCTATATGATTATGTTCCCTTAAAGAAAAAGGAGTAAGATGGGGCTTTTGGATGTGAGACAGAAGGGAAGGCACTGATGACTAGTGGAGCTTGCTCTCGTACAGTAGGATGTAGCTGACAATCTGTACACATATGTAGTACTACAGTTACTTGCTGTGTGCATTTTTTTCTTTCTTGATTAATTATTGGCACTTTGAATCTCTTAATTTGTTATTAAACTGTTCCTAATAATTTTAAGACAAATCACATTTGTCTTTTCAAGAGGATGAGCAACTTTTTAAAAAGTAGGACAAATTAAAAAATGTTCATAATTAAATATTTTTTTCCAGATGAAGGGAATGAGACAGAGATTCAGCCACCGCAGAACAGTCAGCTAATATGGAAACAAGGAAGACAGCTGCTAAGACAGTAAGTGTTGCAAAAAGGACTCAAAAAATGAATGCAAGGGTAATGAAATGTGATTATGGTGGTATTTGATTTTTTTTGTTAGATTTTCTTTCAAGAAAAGTGTATGTGATGAAGTTCATTCAGCTTCTGCCCCGCTTTTCCTAGGTTTTTGAAAGATTTTAGTATTTCAGAACTTCAGATGAGAAGCCTTGTCAAATCACAAACACCTAATCTCCTTTGCTTTTCTTTCTCTGAGTATAATAAAACAATCTGCTTGGGAAAACAGTGGGCCATGACACATTTCAATTCTTTTTGCAGTTAAACAACACACGCAAGTCATTCTGTTAAACACTATGTAAAATAAAAATAACTGGTGTTGGAGAGGGATAACTTTTATTTTGGCCTGTTCTAGGTGCAAAAAGGCTGATATCCTGAAAGCTAGACTATACATTTTCTAATTCCCAGTTCATCTCAATGAAGCAGATGTCTGTTAATCTAAATCAGTTTTTGAATTGTGGTCATAGTGAGTTAATTAATTTCCAAGGTATTTATTCACATTTTTGTGTGGGGTTTTTTTGTCTTGGTTAAGAGATCTCTTAAAGACCTCTCATCAGAGTCTCTATCTGTTTTTTCATGCATTTTCCTCATCCCTTATACTGATAGTTAGATTCTAAGGTCTTCTAGTCAGCGAGCAAAACTTCTGGTTTCTATTTTTTTTGGGTGTGTTACATAGGATTAGGTGAGAGGGAAGGGAGACAGTAAGGACAGCCTGGAGCTTGTATTAAAGGACTTTTTTCCAAGGAATTATGCAAAAGTTAAATTTGTGTGTTGGGTGGCTTGTACATGCTTTTGTTTTTCAAGATCTCAAACCTTTGCATGTATGTTGAATAAATATAAATAAAGTGGCCTTGACTTGAGTCAGTAATTTTGAAGACAAGTCATTCTTTCTCAGTGTGATTCATAAATAAGTGACTGACACAATGCAGAATAAGGATTGTATATTACTGATGGACTCTGTTTTGCGTAGGTGACTTGTTTGATTTTTATATAGACAACAACCAGTATTTCTCTCCTAATGTGGTTATGTAGAGGATATTGTTAAATAATTGAAGGAGAACGTTCTTGCAGAAAAAGCGCGTGTCTTTGGTTTGTAACAGCTGTTACTGTAAAATAACATTTCCGCTCTTTAGAGTGCCCTAGAATATAGACCATTTAATGAGTCCAGTGCTCCTGAAAAGACAGCTGGTAACTCTGTATTCTAGAGGAAAGGGAAGAGACCAATTTTTACTTTTTTAAAAAAAATATTTATTTCCCCTTTGCCCCCCACCCCCAAAGGCAGTATGGCATATTGATGAAAGAGACAACTTTAGACCTTGAGATTTTCATACAAGCTAGCCCAGGATTCTTTTGACCCAGCCCTTGTATGCAAGACAAATTAATATTTTGCAGATCCATTGCAGAATAAGAAAAAAGCAAGGCAAAGGTTTTATCAAACCTAGTGTGTTATAAATATCAACTCTTACTAGTAGCTACAGCTACAGAATTTGTTTTTATTCCCTCCATTTTCTAGGCTCCTAATAATACTGAACGGGTCTGACACTCCTTGTAAGGCTTCATGTTGAAGAATAAAATGGCCATGCTGTACATGCAACTGTGGTGATTTTTATAAGCCAGTTGTAAATATTTTAATTGAAAGTGCTTTTCCGTCCGTTTTAGTAAATGAATGAATAACGTATTGTATAACCTCTGACTGCTAAGCTCTTTGAATTTATTTATTATTTTTTTTTCCCTTGGTGACTGTAGAGGCTGGTACTGCAAGAGACGATCCCTCTGCAGCTGGTACAGGATGATTTATAAGCCTTTTTCATTAGCACAGCACCATACTTTGCTAAGCTGAGGGGCTGAAGATGAGTTTAGGGACAAGTTTTCATTTGCTGTATTAAGTGAGATGTGCATGCAAGATTAGCATGAGTTCTGTTCCTACAGGTATCTACAAGAAGTGGGCTACACCGACACAATATTGGATGTGAAGTCAAAACGAGTACGAGCTTTATTGGGCCTCTCAAGTGATGCTTCAGAGAAGGAAAACAGAAATCAAGAGCCAATGGTAAATGGCACAGAGGGCCAGATTAAAGAGAATGCGATGATTGGGTAAGCATCAGGATGACAATGTTATCTTTCTGCATAAATGCACTTAATGGTGTAGAACAAGTTTTTGTTTACTGAGATTTCAGGATTTTTGCCCTAATTGGAGATTAGAGCAATTTAATTTCATTACATTAAGCAATAAGTATGTAAGTAACTCTTAAGATTCACAGCTTAAAAGCACCATAAGTGCTTTTTTTTTTTCAGTTGGATGGCAGCACAAAGTCAAATCAAGCCTTTTTTGAGATACAATTGCAAAGTGGTTAGAGGTCAGTGTTATTTCAAGTTAACAGTTTATTTGTATTGCTGGAAGCATTACTGTATCGATTACAGGCTTTTCTCTTTTGGTCTGTGCTGACTATGACGTGATAACCTACATGACATACAGGATTTTTTTTTTTTACTGGATCTGGAAAACAAATTCCCTTGTTACATTTTGATTCCTGTAAGTTTTTGGTTTTCCACTAGTGGATATACATATGTAAATATGACTGAAATGTAAGGTATTAATTCCTGTCTTTCAATATTTCTAATACTATGAAAAGTCAGTCAAGAAGAGTAAAAGCTGCTCGTGCTTACTGCTTTTAAGTAATGTTGAAAACATTAGAAGCTTTTTCTGTTTTCTTCTCTTTTCCAGACAGAGTTTAAAAAAAAAATAAAATATGAAACTTAACTGTGGAGGCTTCAGTAAAACAATCTGTTTGTTCTTGTTTAAGATACTGTAGTTGCAAACCTTGAAAAATAATGAAAATGATACAAATTGTTTATATGAACAATAATGAGGTGACGGTTCCCAGTAGTTTGTGCTGCTCGAGTGAGCGCAGCTTTCATCAAAGCTTCTCCCTCTTTTTTCCTTTCCTGTACTGATGTGGCAAAATTCAAAACCTTTTTTTCCTAAGGTCTGATACTGTTATACGACACATTCTGTCTTTTGAAAAGCATTCTAACATTTCATTATACCCAGCAGATAGCTGCAGCAACTTCGGGCCAACAAGTTACATAAGGGCAGAAGTTCATTGTTATGTAATTAAATTTAATGCTGTGAGGTGGAAAATTTGAATGTATGAGAAAACTCGGGAGCTACTAAAATATATTGTGCTGCTACGTAGTTGACAAGCCATGTCATTTATGTGCAGCAGCTTTGGTTTTGAACAAGGAATGTTTGATAGATTACAATAACAGTTTTAGTTTGATTTTTGGTGAAGGGGTCAGGGGAAGTAAGTAAATAAAGCTCCTCTTCTTAGACTTTAAAATTTATTTAAATATGTTTATTTTGGTTTTGAAATTGATGTATTTATAAGGTAGTTGATGGATGAAATGATTGGACAGTGGTTTTGATGGAGCACTTTAGAATACTCTTGCATTTTTGTAATATCTTCTTGCTTTCTGGGTAGATCTGATATTAGTTTTAACACTTTTTAGTCTACCCTATGGCTGAAGGTATTCACTGATGGACAAAAATGAGTTCCCTTCTGTTGTGGCTCTTCAAGCTTGGCAGCTACAAGGCTGGTCAGGCTGCATGCTTTGAGAAACTGTTTTCACCTCACTTGTGATGTGTAAGATGGCAGTCTGTATTAGAAAGTTTAGGGGAGCATTTTGATACATGATGTGCAAGAAGTGACTCCCAGGTTTTACAGTGAAATAATTTTCTAGGGATCTTGTTCAACACAGTCACGTCAGTCTTCATGGGTCATTTTGAGTTTGTGCATGTCAGCTGAGATCTCCCTCGTTGAGAGGAAAAAGTTGGGATTTTACTAAAATTCCTTAGTCAATATGAGTACAGGACTAGCTTTTAATGCTGTGATTCTTCTGGGCATTTCAAGTATGCTTTCAGACCATCTCTTTCCATTTTCCATGCAGAAGGCATTCTGTGTCTTTCTTCCTGTCAGAGACTGCCTGTTACTTAACAGCTATTTCATCTTGTGCTGCTAGATACTGTAGAACATTGCACCTCACTGTTTCTGTGGCATGTGACACTGTTCACCTCCTCCCAGCTGCATCATCTCTTGCTTCTGAGATTTCAAAGTGCAGCTTTATGGCAGATGGGAAATCAGGAATGAGATGTTATTCTCAATTAGCTCATACTTACCTGTTCCCTACCTCATCTATTGTCAGCATTACTTAAACAGGTATACAGGAGAAACAACAATAAAACCTCTATGCTGGACTTCCAGAGGGCAGATTTCAACCTATTCAGAAGTCTAGTCCAGAGCATACCCTGGGAAACAACCCTTGAAAACAAGGGGGTCCAGGAGGGATGGATGCGCTTCAAGCAGGAAATTTGGAGTGCACAGGAACAGGCCGTACCGGTGTGC
>NW_010326372.1:0-38544 GCF_000700745.2 Antrostomus carolinensis
AGAGAATGTGTTGATCTATTATGTGTGAGGTTTGGAGCCACAAGGAAAAAATCAACAAGCTTTTTCAAAGTCCATAGTACTTTCAAATCTGAGTACTTAAGATGAGTTTCATAGATTCAGGTATCTGTAAACAGTTCACTTTCAAATGACTAATTTTGATCTGGTTTATTTTCATAGATTGATTTTATTTTACAGATTTATTTTATTTATATTTATTTTATTTTACATATTTATCCAAACCTGTGGTTCACTTGAGACTTTACTATTGTAACATCTGACTTCTTCACCTTGTCATTATCGCTGAAAAAGTAGTTACTAATGACTATTGAATTGTCAGCTTACCTTTATTTCTAAGTGCCTGAGTGGAAGCTTTCAGTCTCATGAACAAGGTGATAGCATCAGATTATCCCATGCCACGGTCTGTGTGCATGGTTAGCCTGCAGCTAATGAAAGGTAAGTGCAGTTATTCCTCAATATGTGGAGGCTGAGAGATTGCACATTAACTTGCATTTGCCACAGGGCAGGAATATGCATGAACAATTACTGTGACTCAGCTAGTGAGCCGCCCAGGCGCCTTTTAAAAATTTAGAAGAGGAACACAGTGCATTCAGAAAAGGAGGTTCCTGTCAGCTGCCCCAGATGGGTGCCCTTCTCTTGGTCTCAGGCCCTGATTAGGTATAAATCTTTGGCCTAAACCTTTGTTGATCACTTACCTATACTTAACTTGCATCTCTGTGTCAGTGTGTTCCCCTGGGTTTTATGGTTATTTCCAGCCTGTTAAGGCTCCTCCATCTGAACTTCTTTGAACTAATTTGAAGCAGTTTTTAGTGTCTTTTTTTCAGAATGGTCCTTCTCCTAATGGCAAGTAGTGGCTTCTCCAAAGCTCATCAAAGTTTTTCTTACAAATTTATACAATAAAGTATTAAATAACCCTGATATCATGAACACTGGAGCTTAGGTAAAACCCTCAGATAGGGAACTGTCTTAGGTTTTGAGGTTGTGTGGGGTTTTCCTGGGAACATTTTGGGTACATAGGGAAAAAAAAACAAAACCAAACAATGCTGGGGAAAAGGGCTAGATTTAAAGAACTAAGCCAAGGTTTTCCCGGTGCATGAGGGATAAAGCAAAGGGGAAAACTTACTTCATGTTCAGTGGGTGGCTGATGTGGAGCATAACGTTGAGGGAGTCATCCAACCTATTCATAAACTCCATGTGAGAAACTTTCTGTGGAACAGTAGGAAGAAATTCCCTGATGCTCTATCCACCAAAACTGGCAGCTTCTGGTGGACTTTTTATTAGCTTATTTAAGCAGCAAAAGTATCCCATGGAAGGAAGGTGGCAAAGCAATAAAGATGTAGATAGCTTGGATGCAGAAAATCTGGATGAACTAGGAAAAAGAAAACTAAAAGACAAAGAAGTTAATGCATTAGATAAACCATTATGCACCATTTTTACTTTTCCCACACTTGAGGACATGTCAAATGCCTGTACAGTACAGCAGACACTTCCAGATGAACAATCTGGCAACTTGTCCTTGTCTAGGACAAAGTTTCAAAAGTAGTTTGTTCTTGGACTCATGCCACCTTACTCTGATTCCTCTTGGGAGGACAAAGCAGGTGACTGACAAGGTTGATAAGACTTTGATGTTAAATTCTCAAAATTTCCAAACTTCTCCTGCTACTATAGCACTGGATTTGTTCTCATATTGAACTGCTAAGTCAATCACCAGGTCTTAACATTGTTCACAATAATTTGTCAAGTTTTTTTTAAATTCTTGATGCTATCACAAAGACAAGACTCACAGAATATTGTCTTCATCTAACAGGTAAAGATGGGGGAAGAACTGTAGAAGCTGATACATCAGCAGACTCAGTAAATTGTACCCCTGGGCAAGAATCCCTAGTAAATGAACAGACCTTATGCTCTACTGAATTATATCTGCAGTGCTTTCTTGTCCATGATCTAGAAATTTCCTCCTAGCATAGAAACAAGCACAAAATTAGAATGCCATATGCAGTTGTTTAAGCACTCACTTACTGTAGTTAATACAGTTGTTACTAATGAACTTTTTTCAGGATGTACTACTCTACATCCCTTATTCTGTAGTTTGTTACACTGGCTGATTGTGGTGTTATTCCAGTTGCACTGTCTGAAGTCTGTACCCTGCAATTAAGTATCACCCAGTATGCTCTACTGGGCCTAGCACTATAAAGTCTGATATAGGACTGAAGATGTTAAGACTTTGCTCCTCACTATCTCCTATTGACAGCTCCAATTTCTGTTCTTCTCTCCTTATTTCCCGTGCTCAGCACAATCTTACGAAACCATGTGTACTGTGTCTAGTTGGGATGGAATTAATTCTCTTCATTGCAGCCTGTATGGTGCTGTGCTTTGGATTAATGATTAGAACAGTGTTGATAACACACTAATGTTTAGCTATTGCTGCAGTGCTTGCACAACACCAAGGATCTTTCTTTTTCCTACTCTGTCCCTTGCAATGAGTGGGCTGGGGTGGGTAATAAATTGAGAGCAGACACAGGCAGGACATCTGACCAAAACTGACCAAAGGGGTATTCCATACCACATCATGCCATGCTCAGCCATAAAAGCTCAAGGAGAAGAGGAGGAAGGGGAGAATGCTTCTATGGAGTTTTTCCTCCAAAGTAGCCACTAGCAAGCAGAGGCCCAGCTTCCCAGGAAGCAGCTGAACATCTGCCTGCTGATGGGAAGTAGTGAACAAATTCCTCCTTTGCTTTGCTTATGTTCACACCTTTGTTTCACCCATTAAACTATCTTTATCTTGATCCACAAGTCTTCTCACCTTCTTTCTATTTTCTGTCCATCCCACAGGAGACACAAGTAACTAAGCAGTTGTATTAGTGCTTAGCTACTGGCCAGTGTCCACCCACAACACCGTGCAAAGGCCAGGTCTTCACAGTGACCAGCAAACAAATTGCACAAAGGCCACTCTCCATGGTAGTTGACTGCAGTAAGCTGTCACAAATGCAAGCTGGTAGAGCCATTTGTATTTAGCACCGAAGAAGATTTCTCTTTCACATTTATCTGTCCTGCTAGGTACATGAATTCATGCCTGATGGACACAGGGAGCAGTTCAAGCTTCCAGAATTATCCAAAACAAACTTTTCCAATTCTACTAAACCAAGTGTCCACTAATAAGTACAACCTGATTTTGGTGTACCATGGATCAGCTACTACTCCTAGACATTTATCATGCTAACTAACATCAACCATGTTGAGTGCTTTTAGTGGCTACTGTCTAGGCTTCACAGCTATTTGCTATGAATGAGCTGGTGTAATACGTGACAATACTGGGTTTGTATCCATATATAGGAAGAGTTTGAAAAATGATTCTACTATGCTGATGTTCTTGATTTATGCTCCTAAGAGCTCTTTAATAGAGTCAACTAAAAAACAAAATTCAAATACAATGATGTTGCTCTCTCTCTCTCTCCAGATTGGCAGTCCTCACCTTCAAATTCAAGCAAAGAACTCTTTAATAGAGTCAACTAAAAAGCAAAATTCAAATGCAATGATGTTGCTCTCTCTCTGCAGATTGGCAGTCCTCACCTTCAAATTCAAGCTTGGAAATGAATGAATGAAATACCAGACTGAAAGCTTAGGAAAGGAGCCCTTCCCTTTTAATATCAAAGCTGGAATTTAGCAAGTCGTTTGCATGCTTCTGTAACTTTTGAGTTTTGAGTACGTACTGGCTAAGACCATTTTCTTGGAGACCCCAGGAGATAAGCACATGGGGCACTGACTTACTCTCTGTGTTCAAGAATCTCTCTCTTAGGGACATTGTCATTCCTTGTCTTTTTAGTCAGCTGCAGATCCTCCAGGTTTCCTGCACAATTTGCTACCTTGACTAAACCAAGAAAGCACATTTGTGAGTATCCATGAGAAGAACTGTACCACAATGGATCCAAGCATACTCACCCTTGATCTACCCTTGATCTACTGGTGTCCTACAATTTTCCTGGGGCTTTTTTTTTTTTTTCTTTTTTTAATATGGGAGTGGATGGCTTGTCTTAAATCCTATATAGAAACACACCTTCTCTTTATCTGGACAACTCTTCCAGTCCTCCTTTGAGGTCAGAGCCCAAGAGAAGCTCTTGTTTTTTTAAAGACATTTCAGTCTCCTAAGCACTGAGGGATATATGAGGCCTTCCTAGGCTAGAGGCTTCAAAGCTCTGTTCCCAAGAGAGGCCATGAACATTTTCAGAACTCATAACTTGGTGCTGACAGAATCAAAAGCTTTCTTTGCTTTCTTTTTTTCCACTACCTTCTTTGTATTTTTTTGGAAAGAAGAGTAGGAGAGCTTGTTATTCTTCTGTTCACCTCAGAACAACTTGCAAAGATTACAACTCTTCATCTGGTATCTATCACATCATATCATCATATGCGTAGACCTCCATAAGCCTGCTTCTGGCTGCCTGCCTGCCTGCCTTTGTGTTCAGCACTGCAAACTGCTGGGTAGGAAAGACTAGTGTTTATTTCAAACTGCCTGGCACTAACTTTGTAGGGCCAGGCTCCAGCTGGCTCTTGCAGTTACCTCTGCTCTGTGTTTTGGAACATGACAGCATCCCACACACGCTAATTACATCTAAGTCAAATAGCCAGAAGCAGTGCTTTCTTACATGGTCCTTGCAAATCAGACATAATAGGTTATCAACTGACAGTCTTTCTAGGAATGGTCCAAGAGGGATTTACTTATTACTGTGATGGCCAGTGATTCATGCCACTTGAATGTGGGACTCTTCATTCACTTCAGATCTCCTTGGGACAGGTACCATGCTGTTTTGTGATGGGTGGGTGACTCTACAAGAGGCTAAAGGAGAAGAATTTCCCCTGCAACTCTCTTAACTAAAATATATCAATCTAAATAAGTAATACAAAAACATTGATACTTTGGGCCTTGCTCTAGCACTATGTACTAGTACTTGCTCTAGTAAATGTTTTGGATTGTTTGTCTTCAGTGACTCCTGGGTGGATCATTTCCTATTTTCCTTATTTTTCAGGCTGCATCAAGGAATTTCAGCTAATATACCCCACTGGGTGTTGTGGGTATCTCAAATGTGTAATTGTGACAGGGCTCCTAGTCAGGCATGTGCAGCTGTGCCCAGAATGGCTCCTTGTAGGAAGCTATTATAAAGAAGAACAAAAATCTTTTAAACCCAAAGAAGCTGGATTTTATCAGGCTATTAATTAAAACAGTTGTTAACTCAGTGAGTAGGAAAAGCAGCCTAGAAATAATGCTTATACACAACTGTCCCCCTAATCACTGTGGTTTTGCAGGCAGACACTTGCTTCAGTGCTCTGTTTCAATCTGCACAATGACTTCTGGATTTAGAGCTGATTCTGCAGTATTTTCTGGTCCCTAGGAAATGTCTCTTTCCATCATATCTAAGGCCTGGCAGTGGGTTTTTCCCATGTTCTTCTCAGCTGTCTTGCTATCTCTCCATGAGCTCTTTCTCATGATCTTTACTTTCTTTTTCTGCCACACAACCTAGTCTAGAGCATCTCTTCTCCAAGAGGTGTTGATTCTCCTCTCAGAAGTCTCCATCTAATTTATATTCCCATTTTTGTGTGGGCGTAAAATGCAAGCATCAGACAAACAGGACAGAATACTGTCACCATTCTTGGATAGGTTTTCTTTTTAGGGTCCTTCTTTGGTTTTGGTTTTATTTTAACACCATCCGAGTGGTCTTATTTTGCCAATTAGCTGACAATAATTAAGAAAATCACAAATATTGACAGAGGTCATACCAAAGCCATATTCAAGCACCCATTTACCAGTTGAGGTTGAAGTTATTAACCAGCACGAGAACATGTAGAGAAAGGGGTCTCGTATGTGTCATGAGTGTGCACAGGTCTGAGCAGAAGAGTTTTTCCTGCAAAGGAACAGAAAAATCCTCAGTGGAATCCCTGATTTTCTTTTTTATTTTTTTTTTTCTTACTTGAGAGTGACAATTCCTTTCTTGAGAGATATCCACAAAGTTTGGACCATTACATAAAACATCTTCTTAGGAGGAGAGGAGAAGGCTGTCATGAGACTCTTACAGATACCCATTTCTGTCTTTAAACTTGTTCTTCAGCAAAGGCTTTTTTTTTTTTTTTTTTAGATTAATGTTATTTTAATTCTAGCCCTTGTTGTAGGATCCTCCCCAAAATAAATCTTTGTAGTCCAAGGCTTGTGCTCCTACTCTGCTCTCTGGAGACTGTGTTTCCTAGTAACCAGCATCCCTGTACGAGGAGCTCTTGCACATTTTTCATTGTATCTTGAGAAGGGAAAAAAATCAGTTTTAGTCAATAAATAGATTCTGACAGCAAAAGTGACCTAGGCGTCAAAGAAGCAAGCTAGGAAAAAGTGTGCATGCTATTTCTATAAAGCCAAAATGAGAAGGATGACACAAGGGTAGTTTGTTGAGAGAAAAAAGCTAAAAGAATGTCAATTATTTGGAGGTAAATATTTAACACAGTAGTTTTCCAAAAGGACAAGATACAAGGACCGTGGCTTACAACTGCAACCCTGTTATGACATTAGTAGCAACACATTGTTAAAGGCAATTTTAAAGGGAATAGAGAAATATACTTCAAAGTCAGAAGAAAATATTTTCCCAATGTCTGAGAGCTGTTAAATGGACATTCCAACTGCATCCTTCTTTTCTCCTCTCCACACCCTAATTATTTCTGGAAGACCAAAAATGCAGATTTCAAAAGCCATTTTTTAACTGACATAAGACGTTGGTTTAACTGAGATAAGACTTTGGCTGATGACTTTGCTTTTTCATTTCTTGGGTATTGTACCTGTGTAGTAGTTTAACTGGGTTGGCAGCCAAACACCACACAGCTGCTTGCATCCCCTCTGCCCCCCTTCACCCCTCACCCCGGCAGCAGGGGAGAGAATTTGAGGGGTAAAGACATTCATAGGTTGAGATAAGAATATTTTAATAATTGGAGTAAAATAAACTTAAAATAATAATGATATTAATAATATATATAAATGAGTGATGCACAGTACAATTGCTCACCACTGATAGTGATCCCAGAGGAGCACAAAGGAACCCTGAACCCAAAACCTCAATTCCGGAAGAGAGAGCCCAAGCAATCCACGAGAGAATCCCCTAGTTTTCTGGTCAACCCTTGTTATCACACTGAATGTGACATGATATGACATGGAATATCTCATTGGCATATCCAAATGCCAATTTTGGGTTTTGTTAATTACTATGCTTCCCTCCTTCCAGTCCTTTGCACTTGGAAACTAGCAAAATATAATGTCCTTGAACTTTCGGCAGCAACTAAAAACATCAGTACATTATCAACATTCTTTTCATAACCAATCCCATGCCGAAACCAAAACACAGTGCTTTGTAGCTACTGAGAAGAAAATTAACTCTATCTTAGCAAAACCAGGACAACTTGTTTACATAAGTAGCTATATGTTTTGCTAAGAAGTATAGACCATCTCCCTATTCCTCCTGGTGGAAACAGAAGAAGACTTGGTCTAAGTTTTCATGTTGAGACAAGATCTAGGGCAATCATGCAATA
Organism: Antrostomus carolinensis; assembly: GCF_000700745.2. Lineage (NCBI taxonomy): Eukaryota > Metazoa > Chordata > Aves > Caprimulgiformes > Caprimulgidae > Antrostomus > Antrostomus carolinensis. Next base: position 7,573 of record NW_010326372.1, read on the forward strand.
ATAAACCACCAAATTTACTCTAGCTTAAGAGACTGACCAGGCAATATTTAGATGTCCCATATCATTAACTAGGCACTTCATCGAAGAAATCCACTGAAGTTTAAGTTTTGGAAAGAGAGCATCTCCATTGTTTGTTTTTACCATATCTGGTGGAACAGTACTGTAGGGACAACTTGAGCTCTTACATACTCTTGTTACTTACATACTCTGATAATAGCAAGGTTATAGCTATTTATAATTCTATTGACAGTCTCCTTTAAATGTGGACCAATAAGCACTGTTATAAAAGTTATTTTTGAAGACTTTTTATTCCCTCTAAAATGGAAGTGTCTCTCTGCAATAAATGTACATTTCAGTTCTCCAATTGAATTTCTCTCTATTATTGTTTGTACAAAAGTTAAAACTATGGTCTAAATGTGAGTAGTAAATCTTATATACAATTCTGTTAACATTGGTTTTGTTTTCTGGTTTGTGATAGTTTCACTGGGCTAGCCCTTGGCTAGCAGCCAACACAGCCATTCACCCACTTCCCCACCAACCCCAGGGGATAGGGCAGAGGACTGGGGAGCAAGGATAAGAAGGCTTACAGGTTGAGATAAGAACAATTTAATAAAGTTAAAATTTAATAAAGAAAGAAAAGAAAACTTAAAATAATACTAATATTAAAATAGTAGTAATAATGATAACAGTAACAAAATATACAAATGAATGATACCCAGTGCAACTGCTCACCACCCACCGACCAAGCCCAGCCCATTCCCAGATAATGATCCCAGAAGAGCAACAATCCCAAACCAAAACCACAATCCTGGAAGAGCGAGAGCCCGAGCAAAAGCCAGAGAGAGACAAAAGAGGGAGAACCTCCCACTAATGTACTGGACATGACGTGATTTGACATGGAATATCCCATTGGCATATCTAAATGTCAATTTAGCTTATTAATGTAAATATTCCTTACCACCTTAGATCTTGGACTTGTAGACTAACAGAACACGAAGTCCTTTACGTCCAGCAACAAAAATGCAAACACTGGTATGTGATCAGTGCTTCTCTCATAACAAATCCCAGCTGAAAGTGCAACAGCACTATTCTAGATACTAAAAAGAAAACCAGCTCTGTTTCAGCTAAAAACCAAGACATGGTTATAAGGAATGGCCACTTGGGAGGAGAAGTTTAACTTAATCTACCTTTGGATAACGTGCTATTGCTACATATAGTACAGATGGATCACAAAAAAACCCGAGAGCTTTATGCAGCCAAAAAAAAAAAAAAAAAAAAAAAAGGTTTGTATTCAATTCAGTTAATTCTACAGCAGGGATTTTCAGTCTATTTTGTATTACGTTCCTGTTTTGCAGACATATCATTGCTTTTGTTGCAGTGAACCCCAATAATTTCCTGTATAGATGGTGTCTCTGTCATAGGAGGTGCTTATGAGGTAGCCTTTTTTTTTTTTTTTTTTTTTAATTAGCTTTTTGAAGGCAGAGACTGAATTCCAACTAGAAGACATGCCTTTCTGGTCTACTTACTATCTTATAAGGTTTCAGCAAGGTAAGACCAGACCTGCCTCACAATCTACCTCACACTCATCTTCAACAAACACAGCATCCCCTGGGCCTTCCCTTTCACTTGGCAATATGTAAAGCACAGGGCTATTGCAAGTTCATTACATTTCTGCACAATTCCACTTGCTCCCTCCAGGGTTCCCAAATGTTATGCTGTAAGCACCTCACCTAGATTGACTTGCCAGTTTCTTTGTCACAATGAGTTTAGGCACATAAGGAGATGAACCACACCAAGTATTCTTGCTTGCTTTTTATGAAGTTTGTTATGGTGCTTTTGGAAAGCTCATGCACAGAACTGATTCCAATAGATATGGAAAAGAGCCATGCTGGAACTGAAAGCAAAGGTTAATGGCAAATGACAATATATTGATTTAAATATTGTGGGTATGTATTGCACTTACAAGTCTTCAGTTTCCAGCAGGTATGAGAAGGGGAGAGGCTATCTCAATTTAGGACAGCATACTCATGAAATTTGCATCAAGCTTTGTAATGCAAACTCGTATTTCATTTGCTAACATCAGAAAAGACCTGTGCAAACACTGGGCAACACAAATCAAGATGCTATGCCACAGGACAGAGCTAGCAGCCCCCTGTGAGGTGCCACTGAGAGTATACTGGGCACACTGGCTACTGTTCTGGACATCTTATGAGGTGGATGCAGACAAGTTGTTTCAGAGTCTGTTTCAATGGGGATGCTCTGGAACTTCCTTATTATGGGAGTTAATAAAAATGATCTAAAGGTATGAATTATAAAGTAGATTAATTTGATCTGCCTTCGAATTCTCCTCCACTTAAAAGAATAACATGCCAAATGTCTGAGGGATGCGATATCCATCTATGAGCTTATTGTGAATGCTGTTTTTACAACTCCCTGCATAATGGGGCCCTAGCCCATAACTGAGGCTGCTACTGAGTGTAAACACACAAAAAATTACTTCCTTTATATTCTTAAGTATTAAGTACTAGCAGAAGAATTATCTACCATATTCAAGAAGAGCATGTGTAAATGAAATGGGACCAGATGATTCTCAAAATATACTAATTTAATGATAAAGAACAGTTCCTTAGCAGTGAGCTCAATTACCTAACTTCAGAGAAATGTGGAAGCAAATGCTGTAGCTGGGTCTTGGGAATTTTCAGGAGGTTTTGCAAGTAGGATATATGAACAAATAGGAGACTGTGGAGTACATAAATAGCCTTTGGCAGCTCTTAAAATCTTCAGGTTCCTTCAAAGGATAATGTTTCTTCTAGAATCACAGATATGACTACTTCTCCTGACAGTGTATTTCTGGGCTGAATATGTTATGGAGCTACAGGGGCCAGGCTTCCTTCCCATTTTCCTGGCCCACATATGCCGGACACTATGGATTCACCCAACTAAAGGGCCATCTATGGAGTCCCAGAAAGCAGAAGGCAGAGAAACTTTTCTGCTTCCCAGGAACATTTCTAACATACAACAAGGAGTGCTCCAGACCTTCAGTAGGATATTCAGATGTCTTATCAGGTAGCAAACTGCTTTCTACTTCAGGCTTAGAACAGAGGAAAAGTTGTATATAGGTGGCCTGAACGTTCTGTTTCCTTCTGCAGCCAGTTCTGTGTGCAAAGAGCTGCCATGCTTGAGTACAGTCACTGCCATCTGCTACTGGGTGTGTATGTCCCATTTGCTGTTCTGGTTGATCATAGATCACTGATTAGGAAACTTGGCCAGAACAGCTACTCAGGGGAGAAGGCCAAAAATGTTATGCAGGCAGCCTACATCTATTTATGTTTGGGTACAGCACTGTGAGACAAGCTAAGAGGCCAAATCACAGAACTAGACAGGGCTCCAGGTTATCATGTTATTTCTTTTTTTCTGTGTTACTCGAATTGGTGGTTAATTATTGTCACAGCATGATGTATTACAAATATGTGGATTTGTGTATGTTGGGTAAAAGGCAGGAGGAGAAGGGGAAGATTGTCTTAGATTTTGTCAGGAGAAGCAACATTTTTGGCACCTAGCAATTCACTCTCATGAGAGGCCTCAGTCTACTAGGTGGACTTTTGATCCACCCATTGAACACAGAGTCTCTTTTTCTGCACTCAGTCACCTAGAATCCTAGTTTCCAACATATGGAACAATGTGCTAAACTCTGTGTGTCACTGCAGGGTAAGAACAAAAGGGAAAAGGATGATGTGGGCATGTCAGTCTCCTGCTACCATGTATTCTTCCACTGTGCAGGTGGAGCAGAGGGGCTCAGACAGCTTACTATGAGATGTCTAATCCCTCTTTGTGCATCAAAGACTGAGCACTTCAAAGAGATGGCACCCAGTATTCCAGCCCACTTCTAAAATAACCAGCCCTGCAACTTCACTGTGCCTCAGTTTGCCCAGCTGAGAAAAGGAAGAGTGGTGTGTCCATGATTAAGTTTAAAACATTCATTTTTAAAGTGCTTGGAAAGCTGCAGAATAAATTTCTTTGATTCTGTGAAAGCTCTGAATGATAGAATTACAGAGAATGTTATTTGATCTCCTAATCTCCTACTTAACTATGAAATTTCTCCTTGCAATTCCTACAGCAAGTCCATAGCTACTTGATTATCTGGAGGGTACTTCTTAGAAAGGCTTTTGAGTGGGATTTAAAGTCTGCAGACCATCAGAGATTCTAACATTTTTTTATAAATACTTCAGGGGTAAGCAGTTAATTACTTAAGTGGAAAGTGGTTAAGGGTTAACTACCTCCATTTCATAATGCCTTAAAAATGTCTTCTTTCCATTCTGACTTCTGTTTCACCTCAGAAGTACAATCATCATGTATTAATTCTCACATTTTAATCTAAAAGGTGTGTGGATATCAAAAGAGGCTATTGCTAGGTGATTAGAAATAGATCCCTTGAACAGGAAATAGGGGATTTTAATGTGCTAAAGTTCAAACACAAATTATTGTACATCCTAAAAATATCCGCGTTGCTTATGCTAGCTACTATACAATACAGTGAATTACTAACTAGAAAGTTGCCTATACACCTACATAAGCCTACAACACCCTATAATCAACACATTTGAAGCCACCAAACAGATCAATCATTTTAGTCCTCACTGTAAGCAAATTCTTCTGCTTCACCAACTTAGTATACTATGAGAAAACCTATCACAGTCTGACATAGCTTCATGTACACTGGGACATGTTTCTTTCAAAATATGTGCTACACATTTAATAAACAACATATAAAGTCAACAGTAGAAATCCAACAGTGCATTTCCATTACAGCACAAAACAAGAGGCCAGAGAAAGGCTGTGTGGGAGGTGTAAATAAAGTGATAGTGAGCAATGGAGAATTATACAGCACTAGAGAACTGATCTGAACCTGTTAACTCTTTCTTTCAGACTTCTTCATATTTTGTGGGATTTTTTTTCTTCTTAGAGAAACATTACTTTTGCAAAGAAAGTATAATAATAGTCCTGATTCTTTTTTATTTGATTGCCACTTTTTTTTTTTTTTTACACCAGTACTTTTATTTTTTTACTTCTTTGCCTTTTGCATTTTGGCATCTGTTCAGTTTTAATGGTGCTTAGCATACACATCTAAATGAAGAACTGGAAATAATTTGCAAGTGGAATATCCTCCTCCATTGTATCAAACCCTGAATCACTGGCTCCCTCAGGAGTAGTTACTGAGCTGAGTTTCATCAGTGGTGTAAATGTATTATTTGGCTGTGTGACTCCTTACCAGTGACAGCAACAGGTTCTGGGTAAGCCTGCTGTAAAGATCAATGAATCAGAGGCACAGTTAGTGGAAAATTTATCTTGAGTCTCGGCAGACCAGCAAGAAATAATTCAAAAAGGACTAACAAAGAGCAGAGGGCTTTTTGTTTGTTTGTTTGTTTGAGTCAAACGATGTTTTTCTTCCTAGAAACTTGAAACAAAGAAGCAATGGATTTGGTTTTGAGAGGAAGAGAAAATATCTGCATAGGGACTTCTCAACAAGTTTCCATGTATTTCCATGCAGAAATAGCAAATATTGATAGCTGGGAAGCAGGGAGTGGATACAATGAGGTTGAAAATAAGATGATAGTTTGGAAGATTGAGGATTGTTATCACCTGGGAGCAGTGACCAAGGCTGATGGTAATTTCTTCACTTTTGACAATTGTTAAGTAAAGCTTAATTTTTTTTCCACAGTTCAGGCTGGAATTGCTCAGAGAAGTTCCATATCTCTAATGTGATGTCAGACGTGGTGACTCCTAATGGTCTCATATGGATGTGTGATCTGTGAACCTGTTTCCTCTTGGTATTGGCCTGATATTTTTGCTTCACTGTATAAAAACCCACATTTTTATCATCTTTCAGGCTAAAGACAAGTTATGGTCACCAAGATTAAAGCAATGATTAGAGAATGAAATGTATTACACACTAATTTAGTAACACTCCCCCCAGCCTGTTCAGATAAATCACCTTTGGCTTTAAAATTCATTGTGCTCTTTGCAAAGGAGAGGTCTTCTTGGGCGACCCTTCCAACACATGAAGATGGAAAGGGGACATTGGCTGGGATTCTTATTGCAAGATGGGACCAACAGAACTGGATGGAGGTCTAAAAGCAGAAGCGCAAGTAACAGAGTTTACCTTAACTAAGGCTCAGTGGCAGTCTCACATCTCATCAGTATGGTGCACACCATTCTACTACAGCCATGTGAAAAAGGCTCATCTGCTTTCTGCTTGGGGGTAGTCATTGCTATTTGCCTTTCATTTTCTTATAGATACCACATGGTCCACAGATCCAGAATATGTACTGTGGGAAAAATCATGGATGATAACATTTAGAGATCCCACACAGGAGAAATGGGTATGAGGTGTACAGCCAGAGTAATAAGAAAGCAGTAAAAGAAGGGGCAACAGCAGAAGAAAAATATTTAATGACTAGGAGTCTAAATTAATAAAAGCACCAAATTGTCTGGGTTTTGGTGCCATTTAATGTCTATATTAAAATTTCCAATGAGATGCTAATATTTCCTTTCCATCTCTTCTATGCATACCCCCTCACTAGATCAAATTTTGTTAAGTAGTAAATATCATTTGAACAAAAGCTCTCAGAGACAGAACTTACACAGAGTAAAGATTACTCCATTTCTCAGTAATGAAGACGAAAAAGCACTCCAATGTCTATAAAACTATGCTAAGGATACTTCTTTTTCTTTCCACCTGCATAAAAGCATGTAAGGCTATAAATCCTGGGGATCTGTAAGGGAAGCAACATAACAAACAAAGTTTATTGAAAGATTTCCTCACGGCTCACAGAAGAAGAGCACAGGAATTCCGCTCTTTTGGAAGGACTGGTGTTCAAATACACAGGGCATACTTGAAAGAGGGGCTCTTACTGTTATTTAACATTCCATGTTAACTTCACAATGTGGGTACCCCAAATGGTATGGGTTCCTGGTTTCTCTGAGAAATTCAGTTGTGCTGTAAGGAGGGCATTGTGGGCATCTTGGTGGACAAGTTGAGCACAAGTCAGTTGTGTTTGCTTGTTGAAAAGGCCAAGGTGACACTGGACTGCATTAACAAGAGTGTAGCCTAAGGGTCAAGGGAGGAGGTTTTTCCTCTCTGCTCAGCACTTGTAAAGCAACAAAGGAAGATTAGACTTCGGGGAAAAAAAAAGCCCTAGTGGAATGATAGTGGTCAAACATGGAGACAGTGGCCTAAAGAGGACAGTGGGGTGGCTGAGCAGTTGTGGAACAGCAGGGACTGTGCTTAATGACAACCTGCCAGAAGTTTCCCACTTGCTGCCTTGCACTTTGCATGCTTTTGTAGCCTGTGCCTTGGTGCATTTTTGTCTCCCAAGCTGAAAAGGCCTGACAAATTAGTGATGTCATTACAAGAGTTTGTTCACTCAATTTAAAACTGTGGGAAAAGTGGAAGCTTGCCTGACACTTGCCTTCTAGAGATCTTTCTTGCAGGACTAACTGTCTGTTTTGATGTAAGGCCTTTTGCTTTTCCTCCCTATTTTCCCTCCAAAAATCAATGCTATGTTTGATGATTTTTTTAAAAAAACACAGATAAGATGTGCCGTCAGATCAATAGCACAAAGGAAGCATGTAGGAATAGTCATGAGGAGTCTTTATACAATTTAAATTGTCTTTATCTGCTTTCACCCACTGGAAGGCTTCATTTTTCCTTTATGTTCCTTTCTTTCATCTCAAACCTGCACCTCTGTGCAAAAGTGGTCAGAAGGTCTGACATAGGCAGTGGCACCCACAGCTACTGTAACTGTAGCTGTGGAAGGGGGGTTGCTCTTGCAGCAGTAGTAGTTCAGCAGCTAGTACACAATGCTTTGGGACCCAGAGGAAGTCTCACAACCCAATTTAACTGCACAGCATCACTGGCTCACCTGTATGCCATGTCCTGAAGAGGAAACACAACATTCAAAGTGAACTACAGACTCCCAGTCCCATACCATCACCCCCCGGAACTTATCATCTCAGTCTCTCTTTCTAAAGGGTGTAAATTTGATCATGTTCCAGCCATGGGGAGGGAGTGAAAATTCATGCCCAAGTAATGGCTGTTTCTACTTTCTTTGAGGAATTCAGAGTGACTGCACCTCTGAGCCCCACCCCAGTCTGCTTCTGCACTTAAGTCCCAACCTTTCACCTTGATGAGGCAACACCCAGAGAGAGAGGCTGCTGAGCCCTCTTCTTCCCTCCACCTCTTTGGAGGGGAAAGTCAGAATTGTTGCTTACACACCATTTGCTTAGAGATCAGCTTCCTTGCGCAGTTTGCTAATTTGCATGCCACTTCTTCACTGTGCCACCACAGTGATAGGGGTCTTGGCTTCCTTAGGGCTTGCATCCATCTGTATTCTGAAGATCTGCTTAAAACTGACCCAGAGATGAAATAACCATTAGGATGCCATCGACCCCATTTTATGAATTCATTAAATGCTGTGAATAAAGATATAGATTTTATTGTCAGGCTGCAAAAACAGGGTTCTCCCTGAGATATTGGAAATTATTCTGTCTGAATCTCAAGTGGCTGGAGAAATCAGCAAGTGTGGCAAGCATCTGGTGTTTGTTTCAGACATGTGAGAGGATACCTTGGTGATAAATCATGTGTTGAAACAAATAAGAGATAGCAAAAGCCAACAGATAGGCTCTGATTTGTCTTCCAGGAGAGGATATAGGTCTTCTGTGATTTCTAAGGGGCCCAGAGGGTCTTTCTCTTGATTTTCTTGTCTCCACTCTAATAGTTCCCCGTAGTTACTTGTCCCAAGGGACATATTTTGTGTAGGACAGATACATATAATAGGAAAGGTAGGGAAGCATTGCATGCAATAAACAGAAAGAATAAAGAGCAGAGCATGGATAAAAGAGAATCTGTTAAAGTTGAAATCAACAGGAAGAATAGTGTAAGATATAAAGTTACACAATAAAGTCAACAGTTCAAAACGAGGGAAGTCCTGCAGATGACTGACAAATACATGCTGTCTGTGACCCACCAGAGTGGGAGGAATAAAGAGTTGTGATCTCAAGATGTACTGAGGCAAGGTTAATACCAAAGACTATAGCTTGGCAGGGTGTCCAGTTCTGGTTATCTATGCTGAGGATGGATTAATTTAAATCAAAATAGGCACAGAAACAGATTGTTAAAACATTAAGGGAACTCTGAAGCCTTCCCCTGGATAAGAGAGGAATCAAGCTTGGCTTATTTAGCTCTTATTTAGGGCTGATGGAGAATGTGATGCCTGCCTAGCAATATATCATGTGAATAAACATTGGAGGAAGGGAGACTACTGTCTGCCTAATCTAAAGTATGTCAATACAAGCCCAAATGGATTCAGAGGATGGTGCCTAGTCAATAGTGTGATGGAGGAAAGGAAAAAACCTCAAACTCCAACAAAGTTGGTACAGGCTTTTTGCAAGACCTCCAAACTTCATTTTATTACAAAGGTTTCTTATTGACTGTCTGATACAAACCCTCTTGGCCTGGAGAGCTGGAGAAAAGTCAAAGATCAAGTTAGGTCCCATAGGCCTAATAAAATGCACTGGGATAAGCATTCTTTGTTTCATGGAGTGTGTATCAGAGCTGATTAACCACCAACTTTAAGACAGTGAAAATGAGTAAGAGTACCATGTAAATACAATGCAGCATGATTTGTAGAGCCAACTCACACATTTGTTTGTGAGAACTCAGTTATCTTCCAAAACTGAAGATACTGGTGAAGGTCAAGAATGTCTGTTAATTTAGCACAGATATTTCTCAGAAAACAAGAAAACACCTCAGAGAAATGTAGCCATCCCAATTGAATATGCGTTAAAATTATTTAACCATCAATTCCAAGACCCAAGAGAATCACACCACACAACTGAGCTAATGAACAATTGCAAGCCCACAGACTAAGTTAAAACATTTAAGAGGACATTTCTTACACATTGTCCTTCTCAATACAATAAGCAATAGATATTTGATCAATTCTATAGTCAAGAAGAGGATATCTTTTAATAACCATTAGGCTGTTTTCTCCTCTTCTTTATTCCACATCCATGCAAACGTAAGCCTGCGGCTGTTTGTCAAGTAACTCCTGAACTGGAAAGGAGAACCGCATATAATATGTCTAACAAAGTAACACATCTAGCTGCAGTATTTGTAGGTTTTCCTGCCTCTGTGTGGGATGATCTGACATTTTGATGAATGGATTAAAAGGTAGCCTAGTTTCACTAGTTCATCTATAATTGCCTCTGGTGAAACTCTGTGAAGTAACACAGTATCACAGCACCTGGAAAATCACAACAAAATTTCTGTGTCTTCAGTGAGAGCCAGCCTAGAGAAACCACTTTCTCTAGCTGGAACAGAAATGTTTTTTAATGGATTGATTTCCATTGCTATACTTACTGCTTGCTTAACCAGTAGCACGTGACATAGAAGAGTAATGGAGTGATCACATTGTATAAACATGCCAGAAAATCATGGTCCCCTGCCTGAAAGAATGTACAGTGAAAGTATGATAAGAAATAAAAAGATTTTCACTTTTGAGGCACAGCTAACATTCTCTTTTCCCTACTCATTTGTCAAAAAATAAGTATGGACCACCTGAATTCCAGAAGGAGAGTTTTGCATGCACACTAATCATGAGAGGATAAAGATTGTGTTTTCCAAAAATCACTTATGAGCTTTAGGAGCACTATCTAAACTGTATTACCAAAACAGCTGCAAACTCTTGAGAGGCGCAAGAGCTGTATGTATCCCATCCTTTTTTATTACAGTTTAGTTGATGTGGATACTCTGGTGAAAAAAAAGCATAACCATAAATTGTTATCCTTAAAGGAGCTAAGTGGGTCTTTTTTTCTTTAGTGAAGTCTCTCTTGTGACTCTCTCTGGATAAACATGGCACACTCTGGACTTTACTTCTTGAGTTCTAACTGCTGTTTCCCACATTAAAGTCTGAAACTAGGCATCATGACTGGCTTCTTCTAAGAAGAGGAATGTTTTAAGTGTACATGACATTGTAAGAACTCTGAGAAAGAAACCATCTTTTACGGGGATTATTTAGGTTTGATAGCAGGAGGATGAAGTGCTGTTATTGGGAAGACTAGCTTCTGCAATGTTGATTCAGGTGGATGCTCACAACACTTCTGCCATAGTAAAGGAATGTCCTTTGCGTAGAGCACAGTCAAAGGATTAGCTCAACAGTTTTCAGCAATGTAAGAAAAATTGAATTTTACAATGGCTGAGAATTTCTAGTCTACATACCCCAGGATGGGGATGAAAGACAGGAAGGAGCAGCGCTAAGGAAGAGAAAGCCCTTGAGAGCTGGGACTTCTGCTGCCACCAGCATCAGGGACAGCTCAGTTTGCTGGACCAGAAGGTCTGCCTCTGCCCATCCTTCTCCACTCTCCCCAAAATGGCGCATACTGCCTTTGAGGAATCCCTGGGAGAGACGAGTAGGACCAGAAAAGCTTTTGTGAAATTTCAGTCAGGTGTAAAAGTAATAAATAGCACTCTTCAAACATGTTACCTTCCTTTAGATTTTGTGTGAATGGGCAAAAACATCTCCCAAGGAGTTGGCAAATCTCTAAAAATCTACACACTTGTGTAAGTGAATCTTTTTCCTATTGCCACTAGGACTTTCCTTTCCATCAAATACAGCCCCCAGATACTCAGAGAGCTCTGATTTATTATGTTTGGGTTTTACTTTAAAAAATGTATCCCTCTCTGACCAAACATGAAACAAAACCAAAGAAAAAAATATTCAAGATGCAAATTCATAAGAAGTAGCAATTAAATGAGCTTGTAAAGCCCCAGAAATGCCCAAAGCTTGTAGCATACTGCAGCAAATATATGATCACTAACTCTCTTTTGTGTCACGTTTAAGCTGCACGTCTGCATGCCAGCTCAGGCTCTTCTCACCTCCCAACATAGTGTGGAAGCCAAATGTACACACAAGCAAGCTGTGCAAACCTTGTCAGCATACGCATCAGTGCTTACAACCCTCACAGGCACAAGGTGTCCTTTGTATCCTATGCAACCTGCTTTCCAAAACCTCATCAGTTATCCTGTAAATCTGTCAACAGTGCTTGCTCCAGAACATGCTCCCATCTGTATTCCTTCCTCTGTTAAACACACACTTTTGAATGTGTTCTCCTTATTCTAGAATGACAATTGACTTGAATAGAAAATTAAAATTTCTTTACAGATATTTTTCAGGTTTAAAAATAGCACACTGACACCTACCTATGTCCAGCAGTGAGGTTTTGTGGCCTGATAGTATTGACTTGGAGTCATTGGTGTAGCACAGATATAAAATTTTTGTCAGTAGTGAAATGTTTACCAATTTTAGCCCAAGGGATTTCTAATGAAAAATTCATACCTAAGTGTATTTCTTCTTATTTTCTGTCTTTGTGTTCTTTTAAAAAGCACATTTTGTTCTTGTTATTGGAATCTTATATAATGTCTATCAATCAGTTGGTCATTACCTTTGCCTGTTCATTACCTTTTCCCATTGGGTTCATTTTCTTATACCATGTATGAGTGGATTTTTCACTATATTTATGCATTAGTATAGCAGTCATCTTCAGGCTATTGGATTTCAACATTTGAAAAATACTATTAATTTATAAGACTTAATTAAAAATGATTGCTCAGTGTTCTGTCCTGGATGCTTGCTTACAATCCCAGGTGTTTTAAATATGCAATACATAAGCTTGATGGACATGGTAAAATTCCTTAAATTTCCAAATGTACAGACTAGGTGCTGGTCATGCTGACTTTGGCTTAGGGATCATACACTAGTCGAGTCTGATCTGCCTTTAATAAGAAAATGGGAAGACTTTAAAGTGATTTAGACACAACCTTGAATTTTGTAGGACCTTTGAGGAACGTTGATGTACAATATCGTACATTGACGAAGGGTATCATAGGAAGACTGGGAATTTAGGTTTCAATGACTGTCTGAATGCAGCACAGAGGCGGGTAGGAGAGTAATGTGTAATGAATATTTCCATTAGAAAAGCTGGGAAGGAGAGGGAAATGGGAGTTTTCCCAAGAATGACAGACTACTGTTGTGCTTTGGGGAGTAGGAGCTGTAACTGGGCGTTGACAGTGCAAGACTTGCCTGTTCTGTGGGAAGTACTTAGGTAGGGACAGAACTCTTTATAATGTTAATTAAATTGTTCTCCAAAACCTTGCTCTGTCAGAAGTCTGTCTGGTGCTCAAAAATTCCCTCTTCTGCTATAAGACATGGACTGTTTTCTGTTTATCTGAGGGCTCTCTGAAACAGATGGTAAATCCCAGTGTGCCATGTAAAATTAGAGGGGAAAACTATCTCTAGATAAGAATGTACAGAGAAGGGAGAAAGGTCTTTGTTAATGCTGTTGTCCTTCTTTTTATTTTAAATCTGCATAGGCTTCTGGGGGAGGAAGCAGAGCTACACTGCTCTGTATTTCTGATGAGGTGGAGGGCTAAGAAGCAGTTTGACTCTGTGATCCAATAATGCTAAAAAGGACATACCTTTCTGGAGTGGTACTTGGCTGTGAACCAAGAGCAGCTCTACTCATACAAAAAGCACGACATTTTCTGGACACTGTTGCTAGTGTTAAGCATTTTTGAGGTTTCACTAACATACAGTCTGGCATGCATGCAAAGTTACTGAGTGTGTACAGGTTGGGAATATCGCCCGGGGAGCACAGCCAGGGCTATAGGATAGGCCAGTAGACACAGTATATAATTAATAAAATATATTAATACAAGTACAAAATCCACGATCTTGTACTTACTTCCCTTTTAACCTCTGCACATAAATAGGCTTTACTCCCTCAAAACCATCAGAGCTTTATACTCCATGTCACACAGCACTTTGTTGTCCTCCACAGCCTGCCAGTGATGCTTTGACTGGCTAAAGTAATCCTTACTGGCCGTACAGCTGTTTTGCTGCCTGGGTCAGTTAGTATTTGTGCTTAGGCCTTTTGACATGCTCTAGCCAGGATGAAATAACCCTCTGTAGAGATGTGTTTTTCCCTTCATGAAAGGGCTATCCTTTTAGAGCAGATGGGAAAGGCACATACAGCATAATGTCTGCAGTGTTTTAAAGAAGCTGCAAGAGAGGGAAATTAGCATCAAGACTGAATGCGGGATTATAAAAAACATATGGAGCATAAATCTCCATTAAGCAAAGTTGAGGAGGAGGAGGGGGAAGATAGGGGGCAGCTAAGTACAATAGCAGTAAAGATAGAGCTCTAAATGCTCTCCAGGACATGCTCATATAGGCTAATTAGCTACCTCACGAGCTGGCTAAAATGCAAAACCTGGCACTTTCCTGTTAAGCATAATCATAGAAATGTAATTTCCTGCCTCATCTCATGACTTAATATTGCAAGTCTGCTTTTACCTCAGGCTGTATTCTCCTTCTCTGAGCCTTAAAACTAGCTGAGGGATAAGTGTGCCTAAATAATCTCCGAACACCAGGCATGATTCTTCACTGAAAATGGAATGAACCAAACAGCAGCATAGGATCCCCAGGATATGGGTAAGAAAGGCAGTAAAGGTACCAGATCATGCCAGATGTGTCTTGTAGCTTTTATTATCTTGAGCTTTTATGGCAAATGGTAAGATGGTACAAGAAGGAATTCAGGTAGCTACCATAAACTCATTACAGAGGGTAAAATAGACTTGCTAGTATGGAAAAACACTTTCTCTCCTGCATATCCCTGCTGCATAGAGAAAAGCAATTAGCACAGGGAATTTGTCTTAATGCAGTTTTACATTTTGTGTCCAATTTTGCCCAGGGAGCAGGTGCCTGGGGATTTCCAATACATCTGTTCTTACAGGGAGGGCAGAGGGAAATGACTTTAATTAAAGTAACAGTAGTACACTTTGTACCTTTACAATCTGATCAAACTCGAACAGAAGGAGGGAAGCGGGGCGAACCACAATGGAAATTATTTATAAAATATAAATCATAAAGCAGAGAAGAGATAACATAACAAATGGCAGGCCAGGTGCATCTTTCCTAAGTGGTGCTGAATTTAGCCCAAATCCCTCATGCTTTTTTCCCCTTGGCCATCCGAACAGATGTCTGTAACCATCAAATAAATTATAAAAGATGGAGGGAGGAATTCTGCTTGGTGCTGTTGCCTTACAAAAAAGTACCAGCTGCTGATTTTTACTGTGTTTATTTTTACTGCTCAGGAACTAGAGGGAAAGAAGATGGTGAACAGCTGGGATTTGTAGGGGACAGTGGGCTCTTCCATCAAAACATTTGCTCTTCTCTCACCTTCCTGTTAACCTCCCAGTGAGCTATAAGTTTTACTTCCCCTCATGTTGTTTTTTCTACAGGTAGAAGAAAAAGAAATAATTTTTTTCTTATGAGTGTCTCCATTTTCCTACTCCCCATGTTTACCATCCTAGAATGAGAGTTAGACCACAACTCACTAAAACACTTGCAGACAGACTGAATTTCATGCAACACCCTTGGCTGTTGTCTTCTCTAGGCTGCCTCTAGACAATTTCCTGCTCAGCACTTTCATTTAAGCCCCTTAAACCTCTCTTCAGTGGGGCCTGCTTTTTCCAAAGTCTAGTAGTCATAGAGATTTATTTGGAAGCTGGGATTCCAACAGCCATAATCACATAGCCTACAAACACCTTTAGGCATCTAAATCCCTTTGTAAAGCTGAACTTCAGTGAGTCTCATTATTTCTTCTCTGTCCCTACTTCCTCATGCAATTGCTAACTTCACAGTTTATGGCTGAAGGGACAAAGACTTCAAGTCAGAGGGGAATACATGATTATACAGCATCAAAAAGATGGGGGACATAGGGTTTACTGTTTGCAGGATGAATGCCTCCTGAACTGGGGCTTTGCAGAGCACCCAAGCACCTTTGACTGGGGGTAAGGGGAGGTGGAAGAAAGGCCATCACATTCTGCAAGTATAGTTCAGTTCAGGCATGAACTTAAAGGTGTTTTTCCCCCAGGTGTAAACTACTACAGCTTCACTGATACACATAGTTTCCTAACCCATTTAACAGCTCTGCCTAAATGCAAAACTCTCCTGCACCGAATCCCTCTTCACAGCATTGCAACTGCCTTGCAAGTTATGCAATGATGTGTTGGTCTCTTGCAACCTCGGAATAGGAGAAACAATATCTGTGCCTTCCACTTTCTACCAACTTAGTCAGAGTTTTCTTTTTAAGATTTGAGAGCCATATGTTATGGCAACACATGCTGGAGCCCTTCCTGCTTGTGTTTCTGGAAGCTTGTGTTTCAATCCCTGGTAACCAAAATGGCATCTCTTACACACACACTCCACAGACTACATATTTTTGAGTTCTGATTTACAAGAACAATTCTTGTAATAATTCTCTCTCTCAGACTGGTACCCGTGTCTGACAGGCCATCTGGCAAGCAGGTTGCAAGAAGAAAGGATCTTTTCTATATTACTACTTTCCGTAATTTTTCAAATTAGGCTTCTTCCCTGCCTTATCAAGAGTGCAAAACAGATGAAAAACTAAACTTGAGCTCTTCACAATGTTTATGTTCAAATCAGCTCTGGTCTATCCATTTCTGCAGTGAAGGATTTATTAAACAGTGAATGTAAAGGGGAGAACATCATAATGAAGCTTTAATTGCCAAACTCTTACCTTGTTGCTCTCCTGCACTCCCATGAAAATCAACACAGGCAGTTTCTATTAGAAATGTTAATTATTTTGTAGATAATTAGATGTAATTAGTTCTAAAAGCACCTGACCTCACTTAATAATGGCAAGTGGAGGCAGTGGGAGGGGAGAAGAAAGAAGCCTTTTTTAAATGTTGAGAGATGCAAAAAGCAAGAGGAACAAATTAGCAGATTTGCTAATAATAGTATAGAAAGTAGTAAGTCTGTAGAAGAGACAGCATTCTAGAAAAATAATGCATGTCCTAAAATTCAAAAGTCTATGTACTGAACTAAAACAAGACTTCATTTCAGTCTCATTTCCTATTAGAACTTTACATCACCATGCCTTGCATGTGTATTCTCTCCCCTTTCACTTCTCAATAAGGTTTTAAAACAGTGATGAATTTTAACCAAATCTGATGGAGGTGCCAACCCATTTCACTGAAATAGGTCACTCTGTACTGAAATGCATATCCCTTAGAGTCTGAGGCAGAGGCTTTTTTGTGTCCTGTGAGCCAAAATCCCAGGCAATCCACATAGCAATCAGTCTTCATGGGTCAAAAAATTCCTGGCAGACTTTGAGCCTCCTTAAACACCAAAGTCAGTGGCCAAGGAAAGATATCCTTACAGACATGATGCTTTACTTGCACCAGAGCTCCCAGAACAACTAATTCTCTTTGCTCACAGTAGCTATCAGCAAGGAAAGAAGCACCAGTCCTCCTCTCTCTGCTCTGTGAAGTACAGTGTGACCAAGAGGTGTCAGTGGGGCACCAAAGGCCATGCTCCCCAACATGGGTGCTGTGCTACTGTGGGGCTGCTGCTGGGGCAGGGGATGTGGGAGAAGGCTCACGCAGCAGCAGGTGGGAAGCACATCCTCTGTGCTGCTCCCTAGGCATGCCCCAGCCCCGAGACTCTGCTTTTATTGCAGTAACTCCCCATTCACATCTTCTTCCTTCCATACTTGGGTGTAGCTTTATAAGGACAGCTTCCCTCTACAGATTCCCTCTTGAGCTTCCCATCCTTCAAAGGAAGACAAAAGAGGCTAGAAATTTTTACAGTATCTGGTAACAGGCCACCTCCCAGGGGAGATTGAATTATCAGTGCTGTCTCTTACAGTGAGATCAACAAGATTCTCCATATATATTTTAGACAATGCCTTTCTGGCTTTTTAAATCAACATACTCTCAGATCTCTCTCAGCATCACCTACAGCACAAATTCTTTTTCTCCAGTTTTCCGTAAGCTGCCATAAATAGATGGATTAGGGGAGTAAACAATCTATCATTTACCTTCTTGAATGTAGTAGATGAAACCCTGCTATACAGCATCACATCCCATTAAAAGACTGCCTCACTGAACACAAGCTGTTTCACAGTGATGAAGGTCTTAATAACCGTGCCTAAAGGGAAGTTATTATTGGAAAGAAATATCAGGCATATAAGCCATGGCAAATGCATGGACGATGTTAGGGCTGGAAACTCACATCATCAGGTTGTGATCCAGACCAGCAGGCAGCAGAGTAAATATCCTACTGGACTGCTGTGCATAATTTTAACGTTCAGCATGTGTACCCCATGTACTCCCGCAACTTGTGTCCTGCAGACATGCAGAAAAGAACTGAATTTCATTTCTGCGTGTAGTGCCTTTTGCCATGTGCCCTTTCTTATTTATTAGTTTTAACCCACTGCATGCCACACTACCAGTGTGTCTCTGCAGTACACAGCATCGCCTTGCAGTCAGTCCTTTTGGTTCTGTGTGCACAGATGTTTTTGACAACCCTACCTCCTGCTTTCATTTATTTGTGTGTTTTTGTTTGGTTGGTTTGGGGTTTTTTTACTTTCTAACAAGCTCAATTCAATAGCACAGCCATGCAAAATTATCTAACTGCTTCTCTGATGGGGTTGACAGATGAGTCATTCTTTAGAGAGGTGATTTGAGCTGATTGAATTATACTAGTGAGGTTGCAAAGATAGCCCTAAACCAAAATGCAAATTCTCTCTGTTGTTATTCATAGGATCCTCCTATTCAAGTACTTGATACCTTATCCACAGAAATACCAAATATTTTCTGAACGTTAGTGTGGGAGATTACCTTTTGGCTCCAATAGCCACCCAGTAAAATATTTTGTTGCTTCTTGTTTGCAAATACTGATTTGTGGAACTTAAACTTTGAGGAAATGTATTGCTCTTGGCAAAACTTCCTTCTGGAAAGTCCAGATCTTTAAACCCAGGGTTAAAGCTATATTCATCAGGTGAGTGAGACTATCCAAACAAAGCGCAGCCTAAAAATCCCATTAGTTGGGCATTCATCTGGGATATAACACAGCTTCAAAAATTTGGTGAACCAAGCTGGACAGGGACCTGAACTCCTCTAAAAGAAGTGGGGGCTTTGGGTAATCTAGGATGTGAATTGTTCTTTCTTCACTTAACCTCTTGTTTCTTGCTCACATAGAAAAAAAAATTAAACAGATTCTCTATCACTCTCTAAAGATTACCTGCCTTAAAATCCAAAGGACTATATGCTTTCTTTTCTCTTTCAGCCATTTTAAAAGCCTGTTTCCCACTCACTGAGTGGGTGCAAGGGGAGTCAGAAGACCGCTCATCTTTATAGAGTCTCTTCCCCCTTTGCAAACAGTAGGTGCGGGGCCTCAAGTTCCCTATCTTTGTGCAAAGTTCTGTAGAAAAACATTGAGTTTTTTGGTCTCTCTGTCCTAAAGAGTTAAACATATTTGGTGAATACTCTGAATCAGCTGTCAAGACCACCAAGTTGCAAATATCACAAAACCTGACACCCAGCTTAAGCAGTAAAGTGGAGCTGGGTGTTGCCCCAGACAATTTGACAGAGAGACAGAAACATCACACTGCCTTCATGTTTCTTGCTCTGTACTGCTCATCATGGTCAGCCAATGTTGCACACACTCCTTTGTGATGAACCATTTAGATGCAAATATGTTGGTGCTGTTCATCTACTATTAATGAATAACAAGTACAGCTCTAGAAAAAAAGGACTGCTTTTTGCAAAAAGGCTGAAGGTCATCACTTCATTTATCAGGTGAATCATTTGTCCATGTGAACTATAAACTTTAATGTTGATCTAGATATCCTAAAAATGCAGTATGATCCAGAAACATCTACAGATGTCTCAGTGTTAGGACAAAGCAACAAAGTGACTGAAATATATATTGTCTCCTAGTAGTTATAAAAAAATGCTGGAACTTGTAATTAAATATTTTTAGAAAAATTAGACTTTCCAGAAGGCACCAAAATTCTGGTAAGCATGAGGTTACAGATTTCCTAGAAAAGTCATTTCTTTCTGTGTCAGATTGGCTTCTGGATCAACCTTTCTTCTGATTCAGGAGTATACTTTGAGTTTTCTAAGTCTGATCAGAGGAGACAAACCACAGCAAAAACAGCAAAATTCACAGGTGCTGTGGCCCCAGGTGAGGTAGGGAAAGTTAACATTTAGATACAATGTGCATGAACATGCACGCCTGCTGTTTGAGAAGTGGAGTGTGATGAGTTGTGTGGCATGTTCATTGCATCCTACACAGTGTGTGGGTGTAAGCATGTAAAGTTCTTCATCTGAGAGTGGAGAAATGGGGGGAAAGTTGGAGCTGAGAAGGAAGGTTAGGAGCACTTTTCCCCACGCTACCATTTTCAGAACTGTTGCAGCTAATTTGTGTTTAGATATGAGCAGCTGTCATCTCTGTGCCTTTTACATCTTCATAGAAGTCAATCAAGAGCTGGTATATCCTCCTGTTCTCCCCAGGTCTGGCTGCTGCTTGAAAACATTGTTTCAGCCTAAGCATTACATTTCCTGTTGTTCACGATTTTAATGCAAATGCTCAGCAATAATTTCATATCCTTTCTGTTAGACAGTTTTGCTTTGGCTCATCTAGTTTTGAATGTTGTTGGGTTTTATAGGGATGCTTTTAGTCAGCATTTCAAATGAATAAAATGTTCCCTTTAAAATGCAAGCATATTCCAGGCTCATTAGGCCAAAATAAACATACAATGACTTGTGAATTCCTGACATGATGGACAGAGAAGCAATTTTAAGCCATGCAGATCCTGTACCAGAGTGGACCTATATCTTAGCTAAGGCAGAGATAGCACCAGTAGAAGGAAAGAAAAGTGACTTGGTAGCACACCAGATATGATGAAATCTCAGTTGGAGGAAAGCTTGCAGAGCCTCCATGATATTTAGTTTGAGACTGGAAGTGATATGAAGTTCCCAGAGCCTGTGCAAGTTAGGTTTTACAGAGAGCAGGGAGGAAGGCTGCAAGTGGAGTGCAGCACACCAAGTGCCAGGGTCCCCAAAGATGCTGCAGCAGAAAGAACCAGTAAGAGTTGAAGCACTGACCTTGTGGATCAAGCAGACCTTGTCGTGCTCAGGAAGGTTAGAAAGGGAAGCTCGAGAACTCCAACACCAAGCCCCTCCTCACCTCGTCTCTTCCTCTAGGTCAGTCTATTTTTAGCTGCAATAACTCCTCTGCCATTACTTAACAAACACTTCTTATCCCAATGGACCAGGCATTCAGTTTGACTCCAGACAGAGTCCCTTTTCCTGAAACATATTGGCAATGCTTTCGGTTCAGAAAACAGTTTATTGTACTCCTCAGCATGGAACCTGCCAGCATTGCTTTATAATAAACAACATCCATCCTCCTTGGGAGGGCTAGGATACAAAAAGATAATTTAGCCTTCTGTAGTCTTTTTTTATTTACCTGAGTTTTTTTCCAAAGCACTTTTAAGATACAGAGTAGTCGCAGGATTACTGTGCTAGTCACTTCAGTTGCCTGTAAGCAGTGCCTCTCCTGGAGCTTTTAGTCCATGTTTCACAAAGGGGAGATGTGCAAACCAGAACATTTATCCTGTTTTCTTGGAAGGTACCCTAGTGTTTCAGGCTTCAGGAAGGTCTGCTAGAAGGAAAAGTGACCTCAGGCTGGAGGACTGAAAAACATGCCTCAGAGCACTGCCTCCAGCCTGCTTATGCAATATCAATACAGAGTATAAATACAAGGAAATATCTTTGTCTCAGGTGGCAATGCATGCCATTTGAGATTAACCCTATAAATCACAAGGACTTTGTATTGATGTCATTGCCATGGAACTTAAGCTTTTGTTTTGATTTTAAAACCTAGGTCCTAAAGGAGCCCTGCAGGGATTTATCACACAGAGGACAGTTAATTTTAAAGAGTTGTTATAGCCCAGGTAAAGTTCCTTCTCCATCTCTGTTCCTAAATTAAGAAAAGAGCAAATGGATGGGAAGGATTAAAGAGTACTTGTAACATTTCCTCCTAAGCTGTGCACTTGTTTTATATCACTCAATGAACGTCTCTCAGGGTTTCAGTGTTTTCATTTTTTTATATATTCTGGATGTAAATTATCTTAAAAAGTAAATCTTAAAGATGCACTCAGTGTGAAACAGAGCCATGAATCACTGTTCCCCCTGAAGGCTGGCCCTCCATCTGCAGTCATGGGGATTCCTGTCATTTCACACACGCACAGCCCCTCTGTTTCACTTTCCACCATCTGCACACAAAACAGCCTATTTGCAAAAAGCAAAGGTAATTATTGGGTTAGACGCAGGTTGAACATCTATTGCTTGGATAGTAGAATGTATATTTCTTTCCCAGAGAAGCCTCTCTGGGAAAATCAGGTGTCTAGAATAAAAGCAGACAGGTTGGACAGGCTGTTCAATGCCACCCAGCAGGAGCAGAGTTGTTGGCTCAGGGAGCACAAGAGAGCACCCCTTCTGGTCTCTGGCACAAGGAGCAGTGCCTGGAGATTCCCTTAAAGTGCTGAACACATCAAAGAGAGGGTTTCCAGAGAGCAGAAGTCTTTGCCTTACCTCTCTAGAGTTGTCTTACACAGAGGAGCTTCTTTAGGATATGAATCTGCCAATTTTAGAGCAACAAGACACCTATTAAGTGTATGAAGGGTCTATAATGTCACCTGAAACAAGACCAATCTGTTTATCCAAATCCTAGACCCTCACGTGGAAATTAAACATAGGTTTAATTCCTAGATTCAGGCTCCAGCATGACTACATGTCCTGGTTTCAGCTGGGATAGAGGTAATTTTCTTCTTAGGAGCTAGAATAGTGCTGTGTTTTGGATTTAGTATGGGATTTGGTATGAGAAGAATGTTGATAATATAGTGGTGTTTTTAGTTGTTGCTAAGAAATCAAGGACTTTTCAACTTTCCATGCTTTGCTAGTGTGCAGATAGGAGGGAGTGTAGCCGGAGAAACAGATGCAAATTGGCATTTGGATATGCCAATGTGATATTCCATATCATGTAACGTCATGTTCACTATATAAATGAGGGTTGGCTGGAAAGCTCTCTCTCTCTCATCTCGTATTGCAGTTTCAGGATTTTCTCTCCTCTGGGATCATTGGCCAGGAACAGTCTGGGCATTGGTCAGCAGGTGGTGATCAATTGCATTGTGCATCACTCATTTGTGTATTCTATTCTTCTTATTTTTATAATTATTACTATAATTCTTATTTTAACTTTATTTTATTTCACTTACTAAATTGGTTTTATCTCAACCTATGGGTGACCTTACCTTTACCCCTCCAATTCTCTCTCCTGTTCCCCGGAGTGGGGGACAGTGAGCAAGCAGCTGGGTGGTATTTGGTTGCCAGCTGGGACATGACACCACAGCACTCAACAATTGATAAGACTGTTTGCAAATGTCCTAGTCTTAGTTTATGGTAGGAAACCTCTTCCCTGACGGAAAGTTGGAAGTAGTGTTGCAGCAGCTTTAGGGAACTGCTAAGGAAAGACAGGAGTGTATCGCTTGACCAGCCACAGACGCCTCAGGTTGTGGTGTGTGGCAGTTTTTTTGTGCTTTTGGTTGAAAGCACTACTAGGTTGAGGCAGCATAGAAGGGGACCCTGGAACCCCAGTACTGTTTTCTGTTCTAGCTCTGCATAGGAGAGCTGTTTTTAAAAACCTCTAATGTTCTTTAATCCCTTCTAGTATAATGAACGTTAAAAGGCAGAGGAAATCCTTTGCTCTCCAGAGCCCTCAGGGTCCTATCCTCACAAATCCTGTTTTCTTTCCAACCTCAGGGCATAGATTGACAGTCAAGCTTTTCCAACAATTCTCCTGGGAACTACTGGGGCTTGTCTTAATGGAAGTGCTTGCAGGACTCTGTGCTATCATTTGCAAACATGTTTCGGGTGTATGTATCTGTGTGAGGGAGGGGAGAAAAGTCTGTTCACTGTGAGCTTGTAGTTTACAGCTTGGCAGATAGTTCTGGAGAGGCTCTGATATTTGTCTCACTTCTTCTCTTGGAGAGCAAAGTGATGATTGGAAGTGTTCTTCTAAAATAAAGGGCAGGAAGACAATGCAGGAGGAAGGGAAACACTGTCATTCCCTTGGCTTGTATGTCTATGTGTGTTGCTTCCCCTCCCTTCCGTCTCATTTCTTAAAAAACAGCCAGGAATTTGAGAGTGGTAGGAGGATGTGGCTTGTCTTTCTACCCCTCCCCTTTCTGCACTGTAAATTCTTAAACAGGTCCAAGAGAGTAAATTGCTTTTTCAAGTTTTATCAACAAGAAGGCAGCCCAGCAGAGTTACAGTTCAGTGCTCAAAGATTGCCTTCATGTTTAGCAAGAAGCTTTCAGACTAGAAAATAAATAAATATATCTATTAGGAAGGATGACTCCTTCCTCCTGGTGGTACAGAATTTGCATTTTGTGGATGTAACTTGTCTCCCCGATGCATTTCTAAGTTTCCAGTCTAGTCTCAAGTAAATTGCCTTCTGTATTCACGGTTATAATAAGACCTACCCCAACCAGGACATAGGAGAGACGTGCTGGACCGTGGAGACAGCTCCTCTTAGTACAAGCTATTCCACAAGGCATTATCTAAAAATGAAAATCTGGGCTTTTCAGATATGCACCATACCATTGAAAAAATAATTTTTTGAGCCTGCTTTGTGCCATGAAGTTTCTCACTTCAGTAACATCAGATGCTGTTTCACAAGTCCTGATTTTCAATTAATAGCAAAAGTAAAAGATAGGGAAGGCTGAAAAGAAGACAATATGTCCACATACATGTAAAAGTGCTGGTTTCTGACAGAGAAAATTAGAGAAAATGAATGCTGGCAGAAAATGTTAGAAAAAGGCAAGAAAAAAACCATTTCCTTGAAAAATAAAATAGGGCATTTACAACATTAGTTTTTGTCTATTCCACTCAAATTCACTAGATTTTGAACTGTATTGTCCTTTCAGAAAAACTGACCCTCTTTTCAGAGAGCAGAAGAGAGCTAGGTAGGATCAGTCTTATCTGGTGTTGGTTTCAAAGGCGAGCCTCGGGAAGAATGTTAGGCTCCCTGTGATAAAGTCCCATTTCGGAGGTAACAGCATGCCAATTTCTGGTTTCTCTTTCTCTGTTACATTGATTTGCGTCCCCACTAAAAAAGTAGAAAAGAACTTAATAAGTCCACAGCAAAGCATAGCTCATCAGCTCTTCGAAAGAAGAGCTTTCTTTTCAAAAAAGAAACCTTGATAACTTTTGGACAAGCAGATGTGCTATATTACCACCCGCTCTTATTTTCCCACAGCCTTTCAAGGAGACAGGTACTCAACACCCTGGTGAGGTGGCAGTGCTAGGGGAAGGTATGGTAGCGGTCAGTTTATGACTCTGTGATGCCTCTGGCTATGCAGTCCATGGCTGAATCCTCTGACTTCAGCAGTCCATCCCTCAGAGGAAACTAATGGACTACAATGGGAACTGATTTGCAATAATGTCCCCAGGTAGTTAAGATTAATCAAGTTCTCCCTATTTGCTCCTAAAGCTGTAGGTTTGGAATTACACTCCAACAGCTAATCTCAGAGTCCTCCAAGCTGCTGGTTTAGGCTGCAGGCATATTCAGGTTCACATTACTATGACATTTTTAATTTTCATAGAATCATTTAAGTTGGAAAAGACCTTTAAGATCATCAAGTCCAACAGTAAACCTAAAACTGTTGAGGCCACCACTAAACCATGTCCCCAGGTGCCGTGTCTACACACCTTTTAAATACCTCCAGGGATGGTGACTCCATGACTTCCCTAGGCAGCCTGTTCCAATGCTTGACCACTCTTTCAGTAAATAAATTTTTCTTAATATCCAAACTGAACCTCTCCTGGTGCAACTTGAGGCCATTTCCTCTCATCCTATCACTAGTTACTTGAGAGAAGAGATCAACATCCACCTCACTACAACCTCCTTTCAGGTAGTTGTAGAGAGTGATAAGGTCTCCCCTCAGCCTCCTTTTTTTTCAGACTAAACAATCCCAGTTCCCTCAGCCACTCCTCATAAGACTTGTTTTCCAGACTCTTCACCAGCTTCACTGTCCTTCTTTGAACACGGTCTAGCAACTCAATGTCCTTCTTGTAGTGAGGGACCCAAAACTGAACACAGTACTCAAGGTGCCCAGTACAGGGGGACAGTCATTACTCTAGTCCTGCTAGCCACACTATTTCTCATGCAAGCCTTCTGGGCTACCTAGGCACACTACTGGCTCATATTCAGCTGGCTGTTGACCTACACTCCCAGGTCCTCTTCTGCCTGGAAGCTTTCCAGCCACACTTCTTCAAGCCTGTAGTGTTGTATGAGGTTGTTGTGACGCAAGTGCAAGACCCGGCACTTAGCCTTGTTGAATCCCGACAAGGTGTTTATCCAAATAATACAGGGGAAAAGACTTCTGGAGTTTTTTGATTCCAAGTACTAGGAGCATAAGCATAAATCTGTCATGTCTAATCCAAAACTCATAAAATTAATAGTAACAACCCCTTCCAGTGGGGATTAAGCCTATTTTTCCCATGCCTTAGTCCAGCCTTAGTTATATCACAGATCCATGAGAAGACCTGTCATTTTTGTCACTGACTACTTATACCAGTGCACTAATATTGCTATGTAAGTGCTTAAAATAATAATTAGAATGCAATGAATAATGAATAAGCTGAATAATCTATTCAGATATATTGCAAAACTTGAGCAATTTATTTGATGAATATATTTCATAACTCATTCTGTCCTATCACTTTGTGAATAATATTTTTTAAATTAGATGTGTAATTTGTTTTTAAAAAATTGTAACATTTGTCACATAAATTATCCATTGAATATTATTCAACCAACTCTAATAAGACTGAGTTACCAGCAAATGCATTCTTAAATGGCCACTGGAGGCCCAAATAAGCAGGTCTGAACTTTCTGGGAAGACTTTCTGACTATCTCTAACAAAATACTTATTGTGAAGAAATATGATCTTTCTACTTGGAGAACTCATTTTTACTTTTTAGTGGAGTAAAAGAAGACAGAAGCAGTAGTAGAAGGGAATAAGGATGCTCATCCTTTATTCCTGAAACCATAACCATATGCCCATTTTCAGATGAAAGCGACCACACATGAAGTAGTACAGGAGGACAGTTCAATTGTGCCCACATTCCTGTTCCCTCTTCTCCAGTGTAAAACAAGGACAGAGACATGACTGAATTCTGAGCTCAGTTTTGTGACCCTTGCAGTAGAAGTGATTCTGCACGATGATGTTTTACCAGGGGCTAGCAGATTTGCAGCATGTAATTGCGGAGTTAGTATCAATTAAAACCAAGAGAGCTTTCCTCAGTTGGGATCTGAAGAGGGAGAACCCCAAGACAGAAGCTTCACATAAGCAACCCTTCCACCCAAGGGTACATGTACAGCAAGAGTAAACGAACTCATGTTAAGACCAAGAAAGCAGCAACTCTTCCTGCTCCCTGATAATCACCAAAGGTCATGGGTAAGAGATTTTTTTCTCTATTGATCTAGCACACTTTTGCTCCAGCCTGGATGCCTTTGTTCAGCTCTGATAGATGCTCAGATCCAGGACCGAGCTTCCCCAAGGAGCCATGTTGTGTACTTGGTAGCAATCCAGCTTTTGATACTGAAGATAATATTTATTGCTCAAGCAGAAAGAGTTCATATTTTTTCAACTCCTACCTAGACTGACCTAGTTGGATTTAGCCTTGAAGAAGAAGAATGTAGCAAAGTGCCCTTAAAGATTAAAATTTATTTTGCTTTTTACAGCCTTGCTGTAAAGCCTTGGGCTGAAGTACAATTTGCAGTTATAATTATAGTATATTAAACACAGAGTTCTTACTTGTAGCCTTCACTATTCTGGCTCACATACCTCTGCACGTGTGACCTTAGCATTTTATTCAAGTGTTCTCTCCATAATAATCTAATTAAACATTGTATCATGTAAACATGAAGCTGACATTCCTTCTTTTCTCAATTACCTGCAAATCCTTTTGTACATATAAACGCAAGGGGCCAAGCACATAGCCTTTCCTAGAACTGTCCATCACTGCCATGTGAAATTACAGTATTCACAGGTTATTCTTGTTCTTCTGAACCTGCTCTTCAGTGTCCTCCAAGACAGGTTTTGTTTACTTTGGTCATCCACTTGTGACCACTAGTATAAAACTTTGACCTTAGGAGCAGCTATCTGAAGGAAAGCATAGGGTGGCTTTTATAAGCTTTGAGAGCTGTGCAAAGCTAAGTGGCTCAAGGCACCCAGGTCAGTACTGCATGTGAAGATATAAGGTTGGAGGGCTGGAGCACTCGAGCTTTGCCTGCATTTTCTTACCTACAGAACAAGTTGCAACGTTCCAGCCTTTAAGTAAATATTGTTAACTGAAGAGTTAAAGCCTGTGCTGGATTTATAGATATTTCCGGAGGGCTGAACAAGCAATTACAGATGGAAGAATGTGGAGCAGCCATGACTCATGTTTTAGGAAAGGTTGACAAGCTTGCAGCCAAGTCCTTCCAGCACAGACGGAAATTCTACACACAATACTTGAACCATGGACCGTGGAGCCCTTGTCTCCTGCTGCAGGTTAACAAGTCAATCCTATTGGCTTAAGTTGCTGAAGTTGTGACCAGCGGCAGGAGAATGGCTTTGCCCGGCATGCATTCCTCTATCTATAAAATTATGGGCTTAAAACACAAATTCCAGTTAGAGCTACCCTGTGATAGTCACTGCTTTAGGACAGACAGACCCTGGCCTCCTCATCTCTAGTTTTTGTAAGCTCACTGCTCTAGCTCCCTTGCCTTAAGCCATTCCAAATGTTCTTGCAGATATCACTTGTATTTCCAAGTACTTTAAAAGGTTTAGTTCAGCTGGATCTGCATTCTCATTTGTGTGTATGCCCTGTATATCCCACATGCTATTTGCACAAGAGGCATATAGCAAATTTATCCCAGGAATGAGAAAAATTCACAGACTTCCTCTGTTTGTGTGCATGGGTGTGTCTGCACTCGTGTGTGTGTGCATGTGCTGGGGCACATTTCTCTGTGGAAACTTTAATTGGACTCTCAATCTTCTATAAACAAGTATAGCCAATGGATTCATTTACTAGACTTGGTCACTAAACATTTAGTATTAGAAGAATCCATTTCAAGCTGTGCACTTGCAAAACCATGCAGTGAGCCCTACAGGCACCTGCTATCT
Organism: Antrostomus carolinensis; assembly: GCF_000700745.2. NCBI lineage: Eukaryota > Metazoa > Chordata > Aves > Caprimulgiformes > Caprimulgidae > Antrostomus > Antrostomus carolinensis. The sequence goes on from NW_010326372.1 coordinate 36,739, forward strand.
TGCCTCAATTTATAGGGCAATGGGAAGTTCTGTAATGCAAAGTAATATTGAACTAACTAGTGTAATGTGGACCTTAACCTTTAATTCATAACCTGGAATGCTTTCAGCTCAGCTTGGCTGGAATTTCAGGGATTCGGCCTATGAACTAAACCAGTGCAACATATCAGCTCCTCCTGCAATGTTGCTTGAATGTTCTTTCACCATGTAATTCCTCACAAGCTAATTCCTAGGTAGGTAGTCCAATTTTGCATATATAGACTTGTTTGGGAACTTAGTAAGTCATTTAAGCTGTCTGCTTTTATGATGTAATGTTTTCATCTCAAGCAGTTCTGCGATAATTAATGTTAATTCTATGGTAACAGTTGTATTACTGGACTTTTTAATAATTTCAGTGAACACCTGATACGCACCGAGGTTGAAAGGATTGCATTATAAGGTGTAGTACTTGTTTGCTTTCTACAGTACATAATCACATTGTCAATAAATGTCCAGGACTCCTCCACGCTTCCTGTGTTTAAAAAATCTACATTTTGCTTTTTCACCATTGTCTCTTCTCTAGGTTGAAAAGTCCTAATATATTTTTTATAGCTCACAGGGAAAGGTATTTGATGCCTTTGATCAACCAAAAGACGAAACTGCACTCAGTTTTTAATGTGCAGGTGCACAATGGACTTTCTACTGGCATAAAGGTATTTCCTGTTGTGATTGTTATCCCATGGTCAAAATTTCTAACATCTTGATTGCTTTTGGCTACCGAACTGACATTTTCGTAGTGCTATCTATTATTACCTAAAGATCTCTGAAGGTAATAGACAGCTCAGGATTCATTATTATATATGTAAAATTAGGATATTTTCCCAGTATGCATTGCTTTAAATGCTGTTACTTTATGCCCAGTTGCTTGCTGTAGTGAGACATTTTACAGTGTTTCACAGACATGTCTTTTGTTACTTAGAATAATTTAGCATAAGCAAACATCTCATTCTCTTTTTCTTGATCATTTATGCACTCATGAACAGCACGAGTCTGAACATGGAGCTGTGTGAATCTCCACTGACAACCACCTTCTCTACAAAAAATTATTTGCTCTTACCCTCTCTTTCCTGATTTATGAGTAGTTACATGTCCATATGAGGACATTTGCTCTTATCCCATGATAGGTTAGGATTTTTGTCACTGAAAACCTTGTAGAATGCCTTTCAGAAGTGTATGTGGACCACAGCCACTAGATATCAACTACCTCCACATATCAACATGGAAAGATGAACTCCTAAAAGAAAAGTTCTGTTGTGGAAACTTTCCCAAGTTCTTCACACCTAGTGCAGTCAGTCAGATTTAAGTTTTTCCTGCTACAATTTTGTTGTCTTTGAAGCCTCCTGCTCCTTGATCTTTCTTTGACCTTACAGATGCTCTAGAGGTCTCCTAGCCCCAAAGATGTATTTATTATTAGTGTCTCTGCTTTTCTGCAAGTTGAAGCAAAATACATTTTTTGGCCTCTCTTTCTGAATTTCATTGTTGCTTTGGGGTTTGGGTTTATTTTGTTTTTAGTAGGACACAGCTTTATGTTTTTTGAATAACACCTTCTTCTTCCTAAGAAAGCTCTTTTTCACCTCTGTTAAGCTAGGCCTGTTATCTTCTGGTCTTTCTCAAACATTTATTGGTCAGCAGTACGCATTTGCTTTGATCTGCCAGCATGGTATCTTTGAACAGCCTCAGTGCTCTCCAAAAAAAGATTTTTGTACTTTAACCACTCATTTTAGCTTCTTTTTAACAAGACCCCTTCATTTTTGTGTAGTTTGGATTTTT
>NW_010326373.1:0-41558 GCF_000700745.2 Antrostomus carolinensis
CTGACCTTGGTGTCTGCAGGGATTGTTTCTCCCACATATTCTCACTCCTTTCTCGAGCTGCTAAGTGTGCAGCTTTTTTTTTTTTTCTCCTTATTTTTTTCTTAATTATATTATCACAGAGGCATTACTGATGGGCTTGGCCTTGGCCAGCGGCAGGGCCTTCTTTGAGCCAGGTTGTGTTGGCCTTGTTGGGGGAAGCTTCTGGCCACTTCTCACAGAAGCCACCTCTATGCCCACCCCTCTGCTACCAAAACCTTGCCACACAAACCCAATACACCAACATGGCTACATCGGCAGAACACCATATTCTCACCTAGAGAGTACCTCTGTTCTGCCATGATGTCGTTCTTTCAGATACCTTGCGATCTGTAGCTGATACCTCGTATAGTTTATTCATATATTTCAGGGTCTAAAGATTTTGCATTCTTTCCCTGTGTTAATTTCTTGCTCTCCTGGAGAGCCTCTGGAACAAAGATTTACCTAATCCTTCCTCAGCAATTATGATGATACTGAAATAAAATAAAACTCCATCAGAATCTAAACCTTTGACCTTGGTTGTGCAGGTGAGATAGATTTGGAAATTCTTTTTTAGGGACAAAGATCATCTTTTTATAGATTAATATTGCTGTCATTTAATTTCCCTTAGGATGTTTTAGTCTAATCTAGGTATTTTCATCCTGCTTTGTTATCAGAGCTAGATTCTCTGTTACTGTGGGTTGTGTTTTTTCTGAAAACCTTCCATGCTCTGCACCAACAGTACTGTCTTAAGACAGAGCAGTTGTAATTTGAGGATGCTAACATTAAGAGAATTAATCTGCAAGCCCCATGGACTGATTCCTCACCTGCTCAGGCCCAAGCTGTCATCTCCAGAGCCAGGTTTGACCAACATCACCACAGCAGTCAGTCAGTCCTCTTTTAATGGCCATCAGCAAGGGAAAAATGACAGACAAAAGGCAATTACAGTAAGAAAAGTGTTGTTTGAAAAATGACCTTTCTACCCTATATTTCTGTGAATGCAGAAAGTACAGTCTCTAGTCTGTTAGGTTTAAGAATGTCCAAAAGTGGAAAGATGCTTTCTCAAAGTCAGCAAAAACTTAATGCGAGACAGAAATTAATATTTTGTGCTTTCTGTAAGAGACAGAAGCGAGGGGGACAGAGGAAAAAGGGTTAAGTAAAATTAGGTATAGTCACAGGTGATTAAAATATTTTTCTAGTCCCACCATATGTCAGTCACTAATGGTAAAAGTAAGTTATATGCTTATGAATAGCAGAGATTGAAGGGGGATGACTGTGCTATGTGACACCACATGATAAAACAACATGCCAGACAGTTTCTCTATCAGCAGGGCTGTAACACTTCAGTAGCTCAAATTAATGAAGGAAACTTCAAAATTTCTGAAAAACCAGGGAGAGAGGCTTTGCTGGTGGCATTGCAGCAGGAAAAGGCCTTATTTTGTCCCAGTGATTTGTTTTGGCTGGTGTTCTGCAACAAGTGTGCTTATCTCAGCCCATATCACAGCAGGGAGACCACTATTTACTTGTGGTAGAACACCTACCAGGGATGGCTACTGGCTTGTAAATCTGGGATTTTACCTGCAAGGCTCTTTCATCCCTGAATTATATCAACAGAACTGACTGCAGTGCCACTCACTTAAGAAGAGTGATAAGCCCTCTGCTAGACCCTTATCACTAAAAGCATGGTTTGCAGGAAGCAAAGGAACTCAAAAGAAGAAAAAGGAATGAGAAACTGAGAACGAGTTAAAAACTGTCCTGTCCAAGAAAAAGGTTATTTGTGTCAGATATCCTATTTCTGTTAGGCAGGTTTGGCTGTGTTCGCAATTCTATTGCAGTCTTCAGAGTGCTCTGAATATAGTAGCAGAGCTAAACCTTGTCACCTTTGAAGGACATAGTTCAGTTGAATGCTTGTAAGGTGAACAGTTTGTTGCAGCTCTAATACAACTTTCTGATGCTTTTGAGGCAAAGATCAATAATTAATGTTCCACTAGAGACCTTAATAGCACAGTTAGCATCACACATTTTTCTTTTTTATAATGGCATATCTCATAACACTAATAACTTATAAAAGCATAATGGAAATGCTTGAAGAAAGCAAGATAACAAAAAAAACCTGTCTCCTCCCTCCCATCCCCTGCTATGTCCCTTCCATCCCCTGCTCTCTCCCACTCCCCAACAGTGGATGCTTATATCTGTGGCAGGGATCCTAAGGCAAAATAAGTATTAGACAGTTGTTCTTGTAGAACACTAGGTAAAATAGTCCACAGAGGGGAAAAAAAAAAAAAAAAAAAAAAGAAGGTGTACATCATACCATGTAAAGACAGTGCATTCACACATAAAGAACACGAACAGTGTGTTTCTATATTGTCAGGTTTGTTTGCATTATGAAGACGTAACAGACTTAGGTGGATATGTCCTCAAAGAATAGGCAGGATCTCAAAAGCTTATGCACTGAACCTGCAGAAAGTAATAAACCAGCAAACTCTTTATTCTTTTTAGAAAGCATTTGGTTGTTGCTCTTTTTCCCCCCTTGAACCTGATTCCTTGAGAACATATTTCCATTACATCGAGGGCAGTATGAACCACCATTAAATTTTACCTTTACTCTGAAAGTCCAGTCAAGTATCAGTAAGAGAGTGATAGCGCTTGGTATTCACAAATGCTTACTTTAGCCCAAGCAACCAAGTACCTTTAGGCTTCCTCTGTACTTGGAGATGAGTGGCACCCTGCTGCAGGGAGCAGTTTTGAATACTTAGATATAGGCTACTGCTCTGAATCATTTCAAAACAGGCCCTCTAGCAAGTGATTCAGAGTAGGAATCTAATGATTTTCCATCCATTCAGCACCAGGGCCTATTCTTTTCCCTAAGTATGCAAAATATTTTTTTTGTTTTGTTTTTCCTATCAGCATGTTCTGAGGAGAAACAATTTCAGCAGAATTTTGGACCATCGCTGTGCATTCAGCAGAAATGTCTTAACTGGATGATCAGAGAGTGATTTGCAGCGCTCAGGTTTTGATATGCTGCATCCTTCCCTGTGAACTCTGTTTCTTCTGAAAGGAAATGTGCATGTATACAGGAATGCATCTGCAGTGCACTCTGCGAGAGATTCTGCCTGGCGTGAGGGGGTAAAGACTGTGAAACACGAATGCACCTATTTCTTAGTTTGGACACAGCCAATACATCAAACTAAGGTTCCCAGACAGCTTCCTGTGTCCTCTTCTTTCCTTCTCTCTCCCTTGTGCATCCAGCCACCAACAGGAATTATTTTACCTTTGGTGGAAAATGAAAAACATGTTTCTTATGCCAATGTACTTCTGCAAGGAAGGATTTCACTTGTATACAATTAAACCAAAGTACCTAATGAAACTATTCTTCATGGGCTAACCCTGTCAGACTTAATATATTATATAAACCACTTCTTATGATGGGTTAACACATCATTTCATCAAGCAATAAATGGTCTAGTGGAAGATGTTCCAAATTAGTTACACTCACTGTGTTTCTCAAAAGAGGAAAATGAATAAGGTAAATTTTAGTTCAGCTATTAATGATGAAGTAACATATGAAAGGGGTCACCCTGGTTAATATAGCACTCCACAAATCAAAGAAAAAACATGGATAATAACTTTTAATGCATGTTACTGTAATTCTTCTCCATAAATTTGTTTCATTTTAAGAAAAGTTATTTTTAATTCTTTTTGTATAATTATGGGTTTTAAAATACCATCAAAATAATTGCAAGTTCTATAAGCCTTGATTCCAACAGTTCTGCATAATTTTTATGATGAAACAAGAAATTAACAGAGCATTTGACACTATGGATATTCTGAGTGGATCCCTTCCAACTCACCACATTCTATGATTCTAAGATTTAAGTTATATATCTCATAGTGTATTGACTATGGACCAAAGTGGAGTCATTTCAAGGCTGAGATTTTATGTACTAAAAATCAAAGTATATTGCTGCAGAATAATGTAGCCAACTCACCTTACGATACAGCAGTGGTGTTGGCCCAAAGATGGGAAGATCTGTATTTTAGTTCTATCTTTACAAAACTACATAGCAGTAAAAACAATACAAATTTTTACCTGAGACATTCAGTTTACATTTATTATTAAATGTGCTTTATCTGAAACTTTACTTTTATTTATTGTGTTTGTAGGTTATTTTTTTATACTCAATTTTTTAATTCATATGTCAATATAAATTCAAAGATGAGTATTTTAATGAAGAATTTAAATGATGTGGTGGACTAAATGGTAAAGGAGTGTCGAGCAATGTTGGCTGTGGCAGGTATATACTGGTACTGCACTGCACATACTCATTTAAAATAACAACCAATGGCTAATCAACTCTTACCTCCAAAAGTTGTTAAAGTTAGTAACTACAACAATTAGTAAGGATTACATTGACAGGTATATTCAGATTATTTGGGGACAAGAACTAGGGATGCCAATAACAGTTATTCCTATGCCAGTGGGGTATCCTTATAATACATATAATACATGATAATCTTGTTCCAAAAAAAAACCCCAGAACCCAAACAAACAAACAGAAGAAGGTCTTTGTATTTGTGTGCACAGGAGATTAAGTCATAAAATTCTTGTTACATAGATGTAACAAACAAAAAACCCTGTTTTTATATCCTCTGATTCACAACATATAATTACGTCATAATTATGTCAGTCATAGGTTGCACTAGTGACACCAATTTGGCACATTCCTGTTCAAGCCAGACTGTCCATTTTCCAGGTTAACAATAAAAAAAGGCTACCAAAGTAATTTTATTTTATAAGTTAAGTTTTACCATGTAATAACTTTTCTTTGTCTAAAATATTATATATGTTTATACTGGTTTTTAGCTATTAAGCTGTATAAAGTTCTTCCTTTGAGCATCAGCTGGGATCAATTGCTGCCTTCATTAATATATTCTTTATATGGTAATTTCCTCATATAAAGCCCCAGAGTTTGCACTGGTCAGTGCTTTCCTGTACCGCTGCCTTGGGAATAAACTCTGGCCTAAATTCCAGTAAATAGCTAAAGTGAGCTACAAAAAGCAAGGGAGCTGACAAGTTGATTGTAACATTGCTTTGGTATCTCCCTTCTGACTACAGTCTTTGATGCTGTCTTCGTCAGGGGTCACCCATCAAAGAACTTTATTTGTTCTGATAATATAGATGGGAATTACAAAGCAGAAAAGATAATCACGTCTACTCAGTGCTATCTCTATGTTGTCACGTTCTTATAGCAGGGAGAGTCCTTTGTCATGTACCTCCTACACTCCATCCAGGAGGAATACAGTTTTCCATCCTCAATACTTACAGTATCTCTTCTACCTCAGTGCTAGCTCAGTAGCCAGACTTTGGGTAAAGGTTTTTCTCAGAATGTGCTTTGTGTGTCTTTTGTGTTTAGTAACAAAGAGAGAACTTAGCAGTAATTGGCACATAGCATCTATGCTGTTATGGCAGAAGGAGCGGACAGAGGAGGTCAGAGGACATCTGCTATCTAATTTGTGGTCTTTTCCTGTCAGAGGCTCTACAGGAGGAAAGTACTCAGGAATGTTGTATGAGTAAATTGAAAAAGCAACTATTTTCCAGTGTAATCAAAAGATCAGGAACAGGCTTTCCTCTCTGCCACATTTTTAATTGCTCTGAGAAAAAAAACTGTCCTGGGACTTGGTCTGAGTAAGCTAGGGCTCCTAGAATAGGTACATGAGTTTCCTGCATAGCCAGTTCAGACTTCAAACCCCAGCAAGGGCCATCCAATCAACTGGATATTGTACATATACAGGGAACAAAGATACCTTAGGAGGGCTTTTTTCAGTTTGCATCTAAAATATAAATGGTGATAAAGGCTGTAAGCCTAGATGCTCATTGGACACTAACACTAGTGACAACATAAAAAAAAATCCATCCCAATTTCCCCTGGATTTCTGTGTATATCTGAGGGCTTATCACTTGTTTAATCCTACACCTTTCCTTTTAAGAAAACAGTAATCAAATAATATAAAATATAAATATGACTGTATATCAAAGTATTGAAATGAAATAAAGAATGGTCAGTTCAGAAAAGAAATATATTATAACAAATGCTGAATTATCCTTCCTTGTATTATTCAATTTCCTGTTTCATTTTCTACAGTAGAAACTGATAAATTACTTACTTTATATATTCATAGTTCTGAGGCATCTCAGGAATGGCATCTTAAGCCCTGTGCCATAGTCTGGGAAACAAGTTGTTCTCTTGTTCCACTTCGTTTGATTTTTCTAGTGGCTTCATTGTTGACAGTGACAACATACTTTAATTCACCTGTTTACAGTCTTTTTGTACAAACTGAAATATGAGATGGTTAAGAGAAGATGTTTTCATATATTCTAGATTACTTAAGAGGTAGGGGGTTTGATATAAGTCCAGACAATACCAGTATTCCTCATGTCACTGCAAAACAGTGAATGTTTTACAAAAGATCATGAAGAACATTGATGACCTTTGTCCTGAGTTTTTGGTACTAACAGGAGAGAACAAAATAGTAAGACTATAATGAAACTACAAAATAGTACGTGTTATCTTGTCTGACAAGGACTTGTACTACAATTTCATTCAGCTGAGCAAACTAAAAAAATACATTCTTAAATGAAGAAACTGAATACCACTTCTTTCATCTGCTTTTATTGAAGTGCAATCCTGAATTGTGATGCAAAGTTATTGATAAAGAGACATTGTTTTCTGGAGGCCAGCTTGCATTCTTCTTGGGAAACATGTCGAAGTTAGAATCGGAATCGATGATGAGACGTCCTCAGAAATACTAAGAGGATTGGACTCCTGGGGTACACCACTAGTTACTGCTCTCCAACTATCAATGACCACCACCCTCTGGACCCAGCTGTTTAGCCAGTTTACAGCCCACCTCACTGTTTCTTCATCCAGTGTATACATCAATAGCTCGTCTATGAGGATCTTATGGGAGACAGAATCAAAGACTTTACTGAAATCAAGCAGACAATATCTATTGCTCTTATTTCATCTAACAGGCCAGTCCTTTCATCATAGAAGTTTATCAAGTTGGTCAAGCATGACTTCCCATTGACAACAATATGCTGACTACTCCTGATGACTTTCCTATATTTCATGTGCCTAGGATTTGCTGGTCCATCACTTTCCCATGGATCAAGAAGAGGCTGACTGGTCTGTAGTTCTCTGCATTCTCCTTTTTGAAGACAGGAGTAACATTTGCTTTCCTCCAGTCTTCGGGTACTTCTCCCACTTGCCATGATCTACCAAAGGTTATCAAGAGTGGTCTTGAAGTGACATCTGCCAGCTACCTCAGCCTTAATAGATGCATCCCATCACAGCCTATGGTCTTATGTGTGCCCAGTTTGCTTAAATATTCCCTGATCTGATCCTCTGACATCAGGGGTACATCTTACTTACTCCAGATTTTTCCTCTGGTAAAAACAAACAAACAAACAAACAAAACCCAAAAACAAACAAAAAAACCCCCAAACCAGCTACTGCCTACAAGTTAGTTATCCATATATACAAAATAAATGTAGAGTACTTGCGAAATTTAACATTTTTATGCTTGTTGCAGTCCTAATAATTAAGTCAAATAGCTTATGAATAATTAAAATAGGATTAAATTCAAAAGCATTCCTTCACTTATTTGTACAGTCTGCTAAGTTGCAGAACATTGCATACTGCTATAGAGTTTTGCCATAAAATTGAAAAATCCCTTAATGTGTATCATTGCAGTATTGGAATACAATCAAGATGAAATGCATAATGCATAGAAAATGAGCTCAGGTGTTTGTTCTCTGTGTGCTCCAGTTCCATTAGCACTGTCTGGGGAGCTCTGGAACCGAAACATCACTTTCACACACTGCACTTCAGTCATTACTGTTGAGCTAGCACCTCCATAGTAAAGTGAGTCTTGCTCAACCTGCACAAGGTATTCAAATGACACAGAGAAAGTATTGCTGGAGCCATTAGAGTGAAACTTTATTAGATTTTGAGCAAGGACAACCCCTAAGTTCTTCAGTTCAGATGCTGTATTCTGCTTTACTACAGCTTGGCCTATTTGTCTTGGTTTAGTCAGTTGTTCTATCACCCAATGACCTCTCCACACCTGGGAAGAGGAATTGCAAAAAGGAAAGGAGACCTGTGGTTTGAATTGAAAACAGATTCAATGAAATAATAATAAGAAATGATATTAATACTAATACTACTATAAATTACACAAAGTTATACTCAGTTGATGAAAGTGCGATGGTCACAAAAAGCAGGAGTAGGTCTTGAGAGCAAAATGATGGGTGAAACCTTCCAGGGATGGCTACCAGTGAAGAAGGGATTTGTCCCTAGCAAAATTTCCAATTTATAGTGAGCATGCCATTTATGGTATGGAATACTTTTTTTGGCCATCTTGGGTCAGTTGTTCTGGCTTTCACTCCTCCTAGCTTTAGCACCTCACTAACTCTAAACTGCTAAAACCCTTGGTCACTGTGGAAACCTGCACACCATGGCTGGCCACCGACTAAACTGAAGAGACACTGAAGTGTCTTATCAACTTTGTTGTCACCAAATTGTGTGCTGCCGTCTTCTTAAAATGTAGCTTTTCTGACAGAGAATTAACTTTATGATTCTGTCCTAGCAAAACCAGGACACCCATACAATCCCAGTTCTGCTCTTAAATGACCATTTTTCTGCAGCAAAATCAGTACTGTCATACAGCCCTTTGCACCTCCACTGATTACTGTGATATGTAGATGACTGAAATAGTCGTAACAAGTCCTTTTCTTCTTGTCAGTGGAAACTATTTGCATCCATGTACCAAAGGAATATGCTGTGAGTTTCCTTAAGGGTAAGGCTACCTAGGTAATTCTGACCTTGCAAGACTCCACACCCTGAAATGTCCCCAGTACTGCCCTTTAATAACCTGTGAAATTCCTACCTTAATCATCTGTGTTATTAGATTCCTCATGGCTCTATCTGCAACTTTTGCCAACTTTTCACTTTGTTATTTGTTATATTAATTAATATATAATGTTCTATCACACTTGTTGTATATATACCCCTGATCTGTTCAGTTAGCTTAATCTCAGGCCAGGGTTATTTGTCTGTGTCTCTTAACGGAGGGATTAATGGGAAAAAGACTTTGAGAACAGCTATATCAGAATGTATCTTTTATATGAATCCCACATTGGGCACGGGTGGCTTAGATCAGTGACAGACAAATTTTTTGCTCTGTGGATCTTTAACATCCAAGAAAACATTTCATAGCTTACTAAACAGTGTTCTCATGATTTAAGGAAAAACACTGGGTAAACAAACAAAAAAAAAAAACTGCTCTAGAAATTGAATAGACTACTTCCAAGTGCTCCTTGTCAGGAATTGCAGATAGAGATGAAATCACCAAAAAGTATACAATTGAAAAAACTTGCTCTATATAGTTATAAGTGATTGCACAGAATATATCAGGTATCATAATCCATATCATAGATTTAATTTTGACCAACAATTTTAATTACACCTATAAAAGATACATTGTGAATTCCTGTACACTTATAAAATCTGTGGATGTTAGGAAGCTGGGAGAATGTGAAAACATGTTGAAGAATAAGATCACAATTCTGAGTGACTTAGGTTATTTGGAAAATATAACAGTGAAGATAAGTTCAAAGGTCCACATAAGAAATTAGAAGTGAAACTGTTAGTGAGTATCTGAGGAGGTAAAAACACTACAGAGAGAAATAATGAAATATAAACTAAGTGTAAGTTGCCAATGTGCTAGTGCTGCAAAAGGTAAATCAGAACATACTAATAATGGAGATAAATGCAAAGATATGGGAGATAATTCTTGTTTATTCAGCTTGGATCAAAGTGCTCCTTAAAGTTTTGCTACCATATTTGAAGAAAGTTCTATACAAAGTAGATATTTCTGAAGGAAGCAACAAGAACATGTTTGTTCTTTCTCTACTAGGTCTAGATATTTCTGTTTCTTTTCAGAACTGATAAAGAAACATAGTGCCCTGAAGTTTATATTTTTCCCACTGTATCAGTCTAGAAAGAGATTACCTTTCCATACAAACCTTGCCTCTCATCACTGCTCTTCTCAGTGATGCCCAATGGTAGGACAAGGAGCAATGGGTGTAAGCTGGAACACAGAAGGTTCCGCTTAAACTTGAGAAGAAACTTCTTTACCGTGAGGGTAACAGAGCACTGGAACAGGCTGCCCAGGGAGGGTGTGGAGTCTCCTTCTCTGGAGACATTCAAAACCCGCCTGGATGCCTTCGTGTGTAATCTCGTTTAGGTTCCTGCTCCAGCAGGGGGATTGGACTAGATGATCTTTTGAGGTCCCTTCCAATCCCCAACATTCTGTGATTCTGTGAAAAACTGAAAAGAGGATTCTAATAAGGACATTGACAATACTTCCATCCTTCTTATAGAAAACAAAGGGTAATTGACTTAATCTGCAGAATGAAGATAGGTAACATATTAAGATTAATATTCTAACTGTGAGAGCAGAGAAAACTACTCAGGTTAAATCCTGGTAAAACCACTTCATATTCACTATCAGCACATGTCAGAGTATGTCTGCGTGTATGTCAGTATCTAATCTGTTCTTAAAAATCTCTCTCTTTGTATAATAGGAGATATAGATAAGATTATATTTTCCTGAAAGTAAATGCATAAAATATCTCTAAAAGTTCTTTTCAGTCATGTATTTATATGATTGGATTTTCTGATTTTTGCTAGTATTGTCCTTAGAGAATCTATCCCATTCTAATTTAATTTTGCAATAAAGACATTGTAAAGTAACACTTTAGGTCAGTATCTGTAAGGTAATAAATGTTTAATTTAATTCTTTAGACAGCCAACAAGAGGATTTTCTATGCCCTGTTTAACACTATCTTGTTTACTTTTGACCCAATTTAATTAACAAAATGTATCTTTCAAATCTAGCATATAGACTAAGCTTTCTCTTACATATTAAAAATAATGTCACCATGAACTGCTGTCAGATTTATGGTACAGTGCCACCCTAGTTGACACAGAATAATTTAGTAAGCAGGAAAATCTGAATAGGAAACCAAGGCAAATGCTTGTTTTCTTTAATTATTGCATTGATATAAATTATAATTAACATAATGATTGGATTGTAATTACACTACCGTACAATAATTTATTTTGTATTTATGTACCATGTCCAATTTGCTTGTGTTAACCCCTAAACCCCACATTATGACTTGGCATTATGCATTTGTAATAACAGATGTTCATTTTATTTTTGTAATTACCTGAATATGAGAGTTAGGGCAATTATTTGTGCAACTTTTTAATAACATACAGTTTCAAAACACTGTTAAAGAAAAAAAACAAACAAACAAGGTATCAATTTACAAACATTTCCTATATTAAATGTAGCTATTTTCAGATTTATTTTAATTAACTGTATCCTGCTGTTTGAAAAAACAGTGGAAACAAACTGAATTAGAAGTAAACAGGAATTCCAACAGAGCTATTTCATGCAAAGAATACTAGAAATATGGAATAAATTGCCAAGAGCACTGATGTGATCAATATAAATGGATTTTGGAGGAGAAGGGAGAAATTAAAGCTGCAGTGACAATACAGAAGGGTGAGAAGGAAATAAATTTAGAGAGCTTGCATGCTTGGGTCAAGTAACCTGACTTACTTAAGTAGTTCCTTATTGATGTATTTCCCTCCCCAGTCCTACATGTAGATTCACATGTAGTCATCAAAATAATTAGTTAACATAACAAAAGCTCAGACAGGGTCAAATTCAAGGTCCAAAAGTTCAAGCTAGGGAAGAGGTCTTTCATTCTGGAGGCAGATGGTACAGTAGATATTGGATGATTGGTGATTTGTTTACTACATATGCTGACCTAGCATTCTGAACGGCACGCTTGGAGATTTAGAAAAGGAAATAATTCAGTTACACAGTACAACAAGGCTGCCACAGGTCATGGTCATTAGTGGCCTACTAAGCTTTTTATTTGACACGGTCTCAGGCAGGAAAATATTTTTGCTGATGGTGGCAAAAAATAACATTTCATCCACTACGTTTCTTTAATTTAGAGACCTTGCTTTTCAGGGGGAGTGGGCTAACAATTAAGAAATACAAATGTTACCTAGGTAATTTTAAAAATATTTGATGCCTGGCTGGGATCTCATAATATCATCTAAATATCTGCAGTAATTAAATATTGCTCTCAGAGGATGGTTCATACACTAATTAGCAAATACATCAACTGAGTAGCACTGGAGGGGATTATAGCATCTCCCTCATTTTGTCTATATAGAAGAGAAAAAGGCTGTGGGTTGAAGAAGGGATAGATAAAGCTGCAATTCTGACTGCTTTCAAAGCATTCCCGAAAGGTTATCAGGAGGTTGAAATAGTTGTGTAAAGAAGTATATTTTGAAAGGCTATTTGCATTTTAATGGCTACACATGAGAGACCAAGTTTTCCCTGATACGTTCAGTTTCTACAATGAAACACAACTCAAAAGATGTGTGTGTGTGTGTGTGTATGTATGTATATATAAATGTAGACAGAATTTGAAGACTTCAGGAGCTGGGCTGATTTGAAACATTTATTTAACCAAAAAAATCCACATTGGCCAAATGGGAACTCATTTCGTTCCATGTTTTTTATTGACCAAAACCAATTTGGATAATGTTGTTGCTGTTGTTTACATCTAAGAAAATTTTATAAAAACAGCATTCTAAATTTTTAGTGAGAAATAACCTACTAGCAATTTTATGGCTTCCAACTACAGACCACAATGAGCCATATGTCTGTTCTCTTGATATTTGGCTAAAAAAATAAGCATTTTTCTTGTGAGAAAGAGATATCAAGAGTAGAACCTTACATAAAAAAAAGTCCTATTTGATCACCTTTATGTAAAATATCTGCAGAGGTTTTGGAATCCTAAGGTCTGCTTAAGCCAGTGAGAGTCAGTTATGTGTTAGCATCTAGTTTAATATTGCCCATGTGAGGGAAGTGCTTACACATTAGCTGTAACTCTTCTTAAATATAAAAATATATTAAAATAAAGAAATATTAATATACTAAGGATTTTGTTGGTGGTGGTGGTTTGGTTTTTTTAAAATGTGTTTTTGAATATACAAATGAAAGTTATGTTACACGCAGAATTTTGGATGCAGAATTTCTTGGTTTACAAACCTGGGCTTACTTCTGTAGTAAGATAGGGTCTGGCGGCCGGAAGATATCAGGCTGTACGGAAAGGTAAGACACCCCCCTCTCTCTCCTAGTAGCCAATAGCACTTAGCCTGTGATGTAAGCAGGCGGAAGTGACGTAGTGAACCCACACCATATAATACTGTGTCGCACAGCATTAAACGCCATTTGCAGCATCCTCATATTGGTGTCAGTGCTCATTGGCCCAGAGACGGGGTGAGGGTTTGTCTCTGTGCCGCCTCGACCGGACGGGACGTTGCGGGATAACAACTGCAACATACTTCTCCAGGGTATACACTCACTCTTACCATGACTTAATGAGTCATTGCATGAAATTCATAGTTTAGTCAAACTGCTTTATAACCTACAGTAACTGATTGTAATACAAGTTGAGAGACATATCTGCCTGTGTGACTTTTAAATTGCTTGAAAAGATGAGCATTTGATAGATAGCTATTAAAAGTCACTGTAAACAGCTTATATTGTCAAACTAGGGAACTGTTTATAGAAAAGAGTAGAACAAAAATTCACTTCATTACAAGGCTCATATTTTTCAGCTCATTGTCACAGAACCATAACTCATGGAATCAAGAACTTATATGAGAATCTACCTGTCATAATGGCAGAAGAATGCTTGGGAATGCAAATAAAATATGCTAATAAAACTGAAGGACTAGAAGACAAGGGGAAAACATGTAAAATTTTCTGTAAACTTCATGATTGTTAAATTAGTCTATGGGTTTTTAAAACTTGACTGATGCTTTTTTGAATGCCTGTGGCTCACAACATACAGAATAGTATTCCTGTCCACACTCTCATTCCAGGTTTGTCAGTGAGACCAAACTATAACCTATGTTTCTGACAAAAGGCTTCCTATTACCCATTATTTATTTGCTTAGTTTGGTTTTAATTGAGAGGATCTTCCATACAGTCAGAATTTTAGATTTCTGCACGACACTGCTGTCTGTCAATCTGCTTCATCTTCTTCTGTCATTACTCAAGTCTGAATTTGAATAAGTGCACTGACAAAAAAGTAGTGTTGAAGGAATAGCATTAAGTTTGCTAACGTGACCACTCAATAGTTAGGAAATTCAGAAATATTTATGCTTCTGCATTTATAATTTCTCTCTTTCTTGTCTATAATACAGTCTTTAATTATGCGATTGTACTGTGGGATTTTTTTTCCATTAATATCTGTTTCATTCATGACACTAGAGGGACCTCCTCAGAGTGAGGACTTACAGTTAAGAAGCTATTGAAATTTAAAAACACGAAGTGGGTGTATCATAGGAGATCATATAAGAATGACCAAATAATTAAAAAACCCAATTTTTTTTCAATTAAACCTATGATTCTAAAGTTGATGTCATTAAAAGTGTTGTAGAAATAATGAGCAGAGTTGAGAAGCAGAACTTCATAGCAAAAACTATTATGATAATGTCCTGGTTTTTAGCTGAAATAGAGCTGGTTTTCTTTTTAGTAATTAGAAGAGCAGTGTTTTGTTTTTCAGCCTGGGACTTGCTGTGAGGGAGAGATTGATGACGTACCAATGTTTACATTTTCGTCACTGGAAGTGAAAGACTTTGTGTTCTGTTAGTCCACAAGCACAAGATTTAAGAGGGGAGAATATTTAAATTAATAAACTTAATTGACAGTTAGGTATGCCAATGGGGTATTCCATATCATATCATGTCATGTCCACTATATTAGTGAGGGTCTCTTCCTCTTTTAGCTCTCTCTGGCTTTCGCTCGGGCTCCCGCTCTTCTGGGATTGCAGTTTTGGTTTGGGATTGTCACTCCTCTGGGATTGTTATCTGGGAAGAGGCTGGGGTCAGTCAGGAGGGGGGTGAGCTACTGGGTGTCATTCACTTGTATATTTTGTTACTGTTATCATTATCTTTACTATTTTAATATTATTAATAGTATTATTTTAAGTTTTCTTTCTATTATTAAACTGTTCTTATCTTAACCTACATGCCTCCTTTTCCTTGCCCCCCAATCCTCTCCCCTATCCCCTGGGGGTGGGGGGGGAAGTGGGTGAATGGCTGTGTTTGCTGCTAGCCAAGGGCTAGTCAAGTGAAATTATCACAGTCAATTTTAAAATTATTCAAAAAATCATAGCAAATTCTTTCAATTGGGAAAAAATAGCCACAGCCAAAACTAGTTTCCAAATTTTCAAAAGAACATTTATTTACAGGTAGTAGGAGATTTAAACTACTTTATAAACTCCCGCTGTCTGAATCATATGACAAGAGGGTCTTCTGCTAGGTAATCCCATTGACATTGTTTCCTTCTGAAAATAAAACTCAAAACTTATTTGATCAGGAATGTGATACCAGATGTGGAGACTAAGGTCAAAGCCATGTGGAGGAAGATCCTGGTCTGTAAGCTTCTACTTATATTGTTTATGTGAAGTAGAATATAGTTTACAGGAGGGATTTCAAATGCCTTTCACACCATCTGTTCCCGAATAATCCATGTTTTTTTGAGGATTTTGTAATTGTGTTTTTAGCTTTGCCAAATTACCCATATTACAAAAAACCTCACATATTTTCCCAGTTTGTGGGTGACTTACTTCCAGGATAACAGAAGGCTCATCGACACCTGTTCATCTCTCCTCAAGTTTGTAACTGCATATTATCTGTAGCTCCAAATTTGCTCTGAAGTGTAAGATTCATAGCATTTCAAAGTAGAGATATGGGGGTTTTTTAAGGGCAATTATGCATTTTTTCCTATTCTCTATTAGCATGCCAATGACTAATATAAGTAGATATTGACCCAAGACAGTAAAAAAGGATTTTAACTTCCATATTTTGTGTTAAACATCATGTGTGCTTTGAGACAGAAATAGCAAACAGGTGACAGAAAAAGGAGAATCTAAATGCATATACAGATCACAAGGGATGTGGTACATTTTCTATCTGATCTATTTAATTTCACTTATATGCCCCCAAAACCAGGTTTTCTAAGCACAGCATGATACATAGGTTTGCACATTGCTCAAGATGTATGATCAGATCTCAGAAAGCAGCAAATACTATCAATAAAACATGAAGCAAAGTTAATTACAGGCTTCCATTCAGAGTCACCCTGCTGCTCATCACCCATTATAATGAATCATTCCTAACATGTAGGAGAGATTGACAGAGATTTTATAAACTTTCCATTCTCCAAGTCTTTCCTGTGTACTAAGTGCCTACTGTACACTGGCAAAGTGATTAAATATCAATTTCTTGTAGACTAAGGAATAAATGTTTAAAAGACTAATGAGATACTATTTTTACTGCTTAGAGTACTATGGCTAACCAATGAGCCAGATGAATGCCTCTGTCATTTTAATTAGTCATTGGATGAGCCTCTTTTTTTTTTTTTTTTTTTTTTTTTTTTTTTTTTTTTAAACTCTAATATTTTTTTAAGTAACTTTAAACTTGTCAGGAATGCACTTTTTGAGTGATGAGACCAACTATTTATTGTTCAAAGGTCCTATTGGCATAAACAAGCATTACATGTTTGTGTGAATTTATGGGTGTCTAAAAGTAAAGTAATTTTACCTTGCCTATACTTTTTAGGTTTGTGTTTGTATGTCACTGTTACACGTAGGATGCACAGGTTTACAAGCCTGAATTATCTATTCCCGTTATTTAGTGTCTCACAACCCTAAATATCTGAAAACTTTCTCCTACTGCAGCCTTTTTTCGATCAAGTGGAAACTACTAGTCATCTTCCCTTCCATTTCCATAATCCATTGATTCAACTAAAAATAAAGTTATTCATTTTTTTTAGCACACATTCTTGCAAATTGTCTTAATCTAGCATGTTAAATACATGAGTGTATATGGGTCATCCAATGGGTTTGATAACCTGACTTAATGAGTTTTCTAACAATTCACTGCTACTTTGAGACCAGGATGATAGGCATCTATTGAAATTGTTTCTGTTTGCACAAAGTTCTATAGGTAGTTCAGCATCTTAGGAAAATTACCGCTTGTTTCTTTCCTTTCTCTTGTTCCTATTATAATTTTGGTTTCACCACATCAAAATACTTCAACTCTTTATTAAACTAATGGAAAGTGTGTTTTGTCTGTATTAATATGTTAGTGAAATCAATTGTCATAATTTCAAACACTTGAACAGTTATGTCAAGTGGTATTGGCTTATTGTCCATAATATTAGTGCTCAGACATTTTTTATTTAATACATCTCAGTGAATTTAACATCTTCTTACATATTTATCATTTTTATTTCATAAAGGTAGTGAGTCTAGACTTAGAAGTATAATTCAGTCTCCTCCTGAAGTAGCTATACACAGAGAGAAATGAGGGGTCTTCTTCCCACTGCCAGTCCTCTGTTACCCACTGGCTACCTAATCAGTGTTGCTAAACAAGGGGAAGTAGGCCACTGCCTGAAAGTCATATAACTCAGTTATCAGTAGGGTTTTTATGTTCCTTTTTCTGTTTTATTGACATAGATGGGAGCCTGTTGCAGCTGCTAACCCAAACCCTTTTATTCTAGCTAAAATGGTACCTTTGGTTTTTCTGGTTCTGAGTAAATCGTAATTTTAAAAAACTATCAAGCTCCATAATGACACCTGCCTGCTATGGTGCTCTTGGAGAATTCATCTCTCCATATGACTTTGCATTGTCCATTCCTTTGAGCTTTACTTCAGTGGCCTAAGTTCTTCCCTCTTTAAGTTAAGAGCAGAAGTGAATATTTGGGAATAACATAATAACTGAGATTTCTCTCAGAAGTGCCTCAACCCCAGTAACTGACATAAAACAATACAGACTTTTAGAATAATTTAGATAAATACATCTAATCACATGACTGTCTTCAACTTCTGATGTGACATTAACACAATGTGGTATCTCTAAAGAGAAAATAGAGTAATATTCTCTTCTGGTGTAAGTCCACATGTATATGTTATATGTATTTGTATCCACATGTATTTCAAGCCACCATACCCCAGACTAAATGTATATAATATCTATCTTGAAGAAGCCCAGCCTCTATGTAAAAGTTAATCTAAATATTTTTTTTCATTAGGTTTAATGTCACATTTCTTAAGAGAAGAGAAGAGAAAATTTGACATCTATACCTCGTAAATAGAAAGATAATTGATATGTGTGGTGTTTGACAAACTTAAGATTAACAGAAATGCTTATTTCATAGCCATGTTAGAAAAAAATAATTCTATATTTTTCTTTTCTGCATTGCATTTCAGAAGCCAGTTTGATTTAGAAGGGTAGTTTTCTGCTGCCTTTAGAAATAGCTGTTAGGTAGCAAAATAAGGTACATTAGACAGTATAAATTAGATTTGTTTTAAAAGACTAGAAACTAGTTAGACCTCAAATAGTGTTGCTTGTCACAAATTCGAGAAGGTTATATGTGAGACAGTGTGGTATGCTTAAAGAAGTTAATACTTACTGGCCTGGAGGCCTTTGTATTTTATTACCAAGGAGTGTGAATGAACCTGCTTGTTAGGGTAGAAATTTAAAGGTCAGTCCTCAGATGTCATAAATCATAGATCTAGGAAGAAATAGATTAAGGAAGCCCAAAATACTGGGTCAGCATCAGCGGCACAGCAGTGTTGCTTTAATTCTATAACAAATATCTGATTTCAGTTATTATTCTGTTCCTCAGGGAGTAATTTGATTCTAGTTCAGCTCTTAAAAAAACATGATATAAGTTGTAATTCTAGAATTTTATTCAATTTTTTCTTACTCTTATGATTCTATATTAATTTTTGTCCTTCCTCTGGTTAAACAGTGTGTTTAATTTCATTTTTTTAAAGAGATAAGTTGATGTTTCTTAATTTATTTTAAATTAATTAACTTTATTTAAATACATACATAATTAATAAGCATCTATTTATGCAGTTTTAATATTATGGGCTCATAGGACTGCATGAATGTTGAAAGGTCATTTAGCCTATGATCATGGGGGCATCAGTATTTATGTAACTACTAATATATATTTCCATAATTTCCAATTTTGGAGACTGATGTTTTCCAGAGCAACCTAATTCAGTGCTCCACTACCTTTGCAAAAGATACATTTTTTTCTAATATCTATTCTGAATCTTCTTCACAAAACACAAAATTGCTATCTTACTTCTATCTGCTGTAGTCATGAAGAACAACTCTTGTTAGGAAAAAAATATGTATTTGTGCATTGTGTATACCATGAATTTAATCTTGGTATACACAATGCCATATACTTTTTATATATAAAAGTTGTCTCTTTTACCTGTAGTTTTCTCTACTTCAAGCTAAGTAACCTAGATTTTTCTGAGAGGACTTGCTGATAGACCTCTCATCATTCTTTTTTTCCTCTTGCTTTGTTGCGACTGATAAGGACTTTCTTGAAGTATAGTGCGTGGAATTAGAGGCAAGGCTGCAACTGTGGCCTTACAAGGGCTAGACAAAGCAGAATCTGTTTTATAGACTGTGAAGCAGACTGGTTCAGCTCAGCTCTGTTCTTGCCATGATTCCATTTATCAGTGGTGTTTTATTCTCATTCTCTGCAAAGTTTACCTTTTCCATTCCAGTTCTAGGAAATGTACCTTGTATCTCCTTGTTCCCAATGAGAAAATTCTTGCTTGTGATTCTTATTAATAGACTCTTCCCAGTGGTGTCTAGTCAAAATGTAAAGGGCACAAATTGAAAGACGAGAAATTCTGTCTAAATACGACCCTCCCCCTCCCCCCCCCCCCCCCCCCTTTTTTTTTTCCCATGAGAGTGATTGAATGCTGGAACAGGTTTTCCAGAAAGGCCATGAAGTCTCCAACCTTGGACACAGTTAGAACTCAACTGGACACAGCCTCAAGCAACCTGTTCTAGCTGATGCCGCTTTGAGCTGGGGAGTTGGACTAGAAAATCTCCAGAGGTCCCTTGCAACTCCTCTGTGATTCTGTGAAAATAATACAAAATTACAGGTTATGCATACAGGACTGTCATTCTTAACAGAATTAGAAGAAACAGATTTATTTGTCACTGCAATCTCTGACTTTTCAGTCATGGAGAGAGTGTAAAGTATGCTGTTCTCCTTACTTTTCTAAATCTAAGATTTACAAAAAACTAAGCATAAAGTTTAAAGTAAATCCTTATTTAATTTTTATTGTGTTAAGCAGTGTACATAAATTATTAGCAAGCGCAACGATGTGTTCACGTGAAATTGTGCTTACTTCCATTTCATGAAAGATCATTATACATTTATTGCAATGTCCTGATAATGTGCTGTGTTCAGAACACAGCCATGACTGCAGTTGTATATGTTGTCATGTGTGACTGAGTTGTTAGAAAGAAGTTTAGACAAAGACAAGCTAGATTTTTTTTTTTTTTTGTAATGTAGACCATTGAGATTCCAGTCCTCAAACTGGGAACTAATCACTGCACTTCCATCACTGCAAATTTTGGATTTGCTATGTTTTAGTTTCAAAAATAGTTATCTTATTTGGATTGAAAACCAAATAAAACTGAATGAGATTTTCACTGGTCTTGAAAGATGCAGTTGTCAGGCTGATTTCTAAAGTAGGATCTTATTTTTCAATAATGAGATATTACAGGTATGCAGTGACTTGTGTTTGATCACAGAATAGAGTTTGGGAAATCTCAGGCGTAGCAGTACTGTAGCTGTATGTAGATAGGTTATTTCCAATAGTTTTACAATCATCATTACTATTTGGCTGGGAATACCTAGGATTATTAAAATATAAAAATAAATAAAAATATTTTATTATTTTTCCTCACTGATATTTAGAATATGCGGTTATTTTAACTTTTTTCTTTTCTTTATTTTCCTTCCTGAACATGTGTACTTAGTTATATTTAAATATTTTCGAAAGATCTCTTCTGTTGCCTCTGTTGGAGGTAAATTACAGGATCAGATTGACTGTAGGCCCAACCCAGTATTTCTTACATTTCAGCTCCATATTACTTCCTTGGTCAATCATTCGGTACTTTCAGATCATCTCTTATGTCCTCTTGTTTTTGTCAGTTTTTATGCCTGTAAATTTGATACTTCCTCTCACTTCTGTTTCAGCTAATTTTTCCTAATAAGGAATGATTTTTTCCAAGCCTATTTACAGGTTTATCATTTTATCCTCTTCTATATCTTCTAGAAAGGGATACCTACAGAGATATATAGCAAGATATATTTGAGTGGAAAGGAACTATATTGCATTACCTATGCTGCATTATAGAATAGAAAGATCTGTCAAGGCATATGGCTTGTGTCATAAACTGTAAATTCATATGATACATTTTTTATGTGGTGAAGGACTATACATTTTTTTACTGTCATTAGTAATGATTTTATTGAGGCAAACAATGGAGCATTTTGGAATTTATTGTAGTTACCTGTGGATGTTAGTGTTACATTTTTATTTCACAGATTTACAGCTATATTTAATATGAGTGACTGAAATATAAATGTGCCTTCTTGCAAAATATGAAACTATGTTACAGTTTGATTTCTATATGTTGCAATTAGTACCCCATATTGTCTTCTAAGGTACTTCATTTGTCAATGGATAAGTATTTTCATTTACCAGAGGTATTTGACGAACTTCAAATCCTTCTGATTTTTTTTAAACAAATGTTTCATAATATGATTTAATTTCTCATCAAGATAATTCAGATCAAATGATAAGAAGGTGAAAGCTCAGTTAAAGTATCTTTTCTGCTGATTGAATGAAAGTTATATGATTAAAAGAATTATTTTTAAAATATTACATTTATATTTTATATATTTCTGCCTTTGTCATTGGTTGAGTATAACTTAAAATAATAGGGAGTTTTTGTCTTATTTTAGAACTACATACTTTTTTTTCCCACATACTTTATACTATAAATATTAAACTGCATTACATTGTCTTTTGCAGAAATATCCACAATGGCAACTAATGAAATTTCAGTGATAGAAATGGGAAATGTCTCACTTTTATGGATAACTTTTTAAAAGTAATATCTTTTGAGAAACTTGATTTCTTGTTGATGGGCTGCTACTGAGCTGCTTGAAAAACAAATTCCTTAATTTTATCTTTAAAGGGCACACCAAATCCAAGGCTTACACTAGGGTATGGTATTATTGAACAGATCAACGTACTGGAATTGTACCGCTATGAACATTGAATCCAAAACTTTATGTATGAAGCTCAGCTAAATTAGTAACCAGGAACAAATGAACTACATATAACTGTTTGTTTAGCTTCTTATATCTTAACTGCAAGTGGTTGGGTTTTTTTTGTTTTGTTTTGTTTTGTTTTGTTTTGTTTTTTTTTCAAGAGCAATAGGGCATGCATAAACTACTTCTAGATTAAACAATCTCTCTTTTAAATCATCTTTTGAACTGGTGGTTGAAACCATTTTTTCTTATTGTAGCTCAACTTCTTTTTACAGAATTTGCAGATTTTGGGGATTAAGGACACAGGCACTTCTTCCAATAAAGGTGAGATTGGTAAATCAATATGTACTAACACTAGCCAAAGTTGGCAGTGGATATGATGACCCTCTATGACATCAGTCTTTTATTTCATTGACAGCTGCATAGGTTTCCAGAGCCCGTTTATGGTATCATGATTTTACTCCAGTCCAGTTCTTGTTTCATGGATAGCCAGAACTCAGCTTATAACCTCTGGATGATTTCCTTGTAACTGAACTCTATCTTTCTCCATTTGCTCCAAGGCAGAATGTGCCTTTAGTGCCTCTTTTGGCTGTGTGTATGGTAGATTTTGGAAGAAAAGGCTCTCTCCTTTCATCCCTTCATAGGAAATCACTCCTGCTTTTTTCAGCCCTTTGCGGTTCACCATTTTCAGTCATCATCAAACCTTCTTTTCATTTATTTTCATTTTGAGGAATGTCAAAACAATTATCCGTTACATATTCTGATTCAGTTTTTTTCATCTTGCTATGTATTATACATAAATTTCTAATATACACACATTTTTTTCCTTACTACTAGATTCCCTATTGATTACTTATTTTCCTTTCTTCCTCCTATTCTATCCTGTTTTACTAAAATAAAGTTGTTTAAACAGTTATATAGCTGCAGTATTTTAGAGTTATTTATGCAGTTTTCTTCCTTATGTGTACATTTTGTTTTACTCTTTTTGGAGAAGTCTGTTTTTCAAGCTAAACAAATAACTGATGGTGTCTTCTTATTGGCTAGCACAATTAATTTGGGTGAATTGCCCACAAGCCTCCATAAAATCTCCTCACAATACTCAACCATCCATATTTTGTGTTGTAAGCCTGCATGTTGTTCTTCTCTGGCTATTGATATTCTCCCATTGTCAGGTGTTTCACTTTTCAGTATTTTAAAACTATTTGCTAATAATAAAGACAAAGAAGTACAGTACATTGCAGCGCTTTAGCTGGTATAGGAACATACCCAGAAATATACGAAATGTGATAAAGAAAAACACGAAAAAGTGTGATTCGCTGTTATCCTGTCTCACAGTGCTAACTCAAGAGATTTTATTTATCTATTTTATTGATCTATTTTATTTATTTATTTATCTATGGAATCATTTGGTAAAACAGCTGAGGTAAGCAGAAATAATATTCTCTAGGGTTTAAATACATTAAATCTGTGAAATTATTCACTTCCATCTATCACAACACAACCGAATTTTCTCTAGCCCAAGACAGGTAATTTCATTTCTTCACTGACCTCATTGAGAAAGTATTATTAAAAATAAGGTATTTGGGTTTGTTTTGTTTTGTTTTGTTTTTCTTAAAACATAAAAGAAACAATGTAGATTAAGAATTAATTTAAACTGGAGAAAATAGGTAGGGATGAGACACTAGCAGCCATGGAAAATAAAGTGCTATATATGTAAAGAAGCAAATACCTTCTCTTTCATTCCATACCCCAGACAGTGAAGCACTTATTCTTGTTATGAGATAATTAGTTTTGAATCACTCCAGGACTCTAAGCTCTGCTAAAAGGTACTCTGTAGTGGACTTCTAAGTTTACTTTGTGGATTATTGAAATATTTATTCATTGAGTGGCATTGGACAGATTCTTCAAGATCATGAACAGGCCACCCTTCCAGACTTGTCTTACCATTAGACACTTCCCAAGGGCCTGAGGGAAACTACATGCTCCCTTGAGCATCTTTATGAATGATCACAAGGAATACGTTATAAAAATATGTGTTCTTGTGTATGTGTGTGTGTGTTTGTGCAATACATATTCAAGAGAGCAAACCTAGAAGATATCATATGGAGTCGCAGGCTTAGAATAAAGAATAAAAGAATCTGCAATGTTGTGAAATGTCATAATATGCAAATGCTTTAACCTCACACTTCTAAAAAACTGATCAAAGTCTTGTACTTCTAAAGGAAAGAAGAGGGGATAATAACATTAACCACCTCTCTTCAGATCTTCTGCCAAAAACTCTTGTATTTGTTATCTTATTGAACCCAGTTACTTTTCCATGTAGTCTTCTAATTATTGTCATGCTTCCTCACCATGAGCTGCTAAGCTTGATGCCATATGTTATAAGCCAAGACCTAGAAAACTAGCTGAAATTCACTACCTACTTATTTAATCTAGATTTCTTTATTGTAGTAGTTCTCATCAGTCTCTGTAGCTTTGCTGGTTTGATGATTCATTTTGTCGCAGCTTTAAGAAGAGCTGCAGTAATCAAAAACTGAAGAAGAGCATCAGGATTTTTGTTGCTTCCAGTTTATGAAAATTGCAGCTGACACTGTATTTTTTTTCAGCTGAGAGAATTAGACACCTGAAACATTTCTAGAAGGATCAATACTCAAGCAGGTACAGCTTGTGAAGTTATTGAACTGAAGTAATTTTTGGAAATTTCATTTTAGTAGCTGTAAAAAGTGGAAGATGAAATAAAAAAATATAATTTCCAGGTGAAATGGTAGGTTGGTTATTGTTACTAGAACGCTAGAACACCATACAAATCTCTTTAGAAATGTGTAGCTTATAAATGGATCTTATTCTGCTAATTTTGAAAACAAGTTTTCATGTAAAAATAATTGTAATCAGATACAATGGTTCTTTATACTTGCCTTACAGTCTTGCAAAGGTATTCAAAGAAGTATCTGAAAAAGCATATTCCTTTCAAACAGTAAAAGTCCCTTTCATGTAGAGAAAAGGTATCTGAATAGTTTTTAACTGTCCTTCCTGACTTTTTTTTCACAGTACATTAAATACTGACTCTTTCCTGTTATAATACCTCTTTATGCTTAGCCTATAAAATACATTAAATTTGTTGCAGTGGGATGTTTTTTATTTCTTTGCTGCCAGACTTCATGTGACAATTCTCATCTACTTCCTCTAGTGAATTTGACTACAGAAGAGATAAAACATTAGCGTAAAGATGAAAAAAAAAACCCAAAACAAACCCAAAACTTTAAGGAGCTCAGAATGCAAATAGACTGTTTTTAGTGTATAGCTAGTTTGTTTATAAAGACAGACTTTTCTGTGATGCTTGATAATATACTGCTGAGCAGCACAGACTATTCTTTTCTCAGCCTCTGAAGAACTGATTTTATCACATTCATTTTGCACGAACTTTACAGAAGAGGTATTAAGATGAAGAAAATTTGTGGTTGGCCCAAGGTCATACTGGAAATCTAACTTTCTGAATCATGATCACTGTATGCCAAACTAAAGATAATTTTGCATTTTAAACAGTATTTTTTAAAAAAGAAAGGATAATAGCATGAAAACGCGAATGTCTGAGTTCATGGAAGATTTTGGCTTTGAGACAAGGGCTTGCAATTTGCATGCTTTTCAATGGTTCAAAAATAGTGTGTACACAGAGGCTATAACTTATGAGGTTCTGTGGAGCAAGTGTCTTAATTTTCGAGAGAAGAAAAATTCATGTTGTGATTGTCCAGTCCACGTTACCAGCACCTGATGAACTACTTCAACTTTCTACACAGCAGTTCTTCAATTTTTGCTTAGAAAGAAGAGTGTACTTGAAATGATCATTATATTTGTTCAATATGTGTCTTTGGAAAAACAGTCCATTAAGGAAGAACACAACACTGAAAAACAGCACAGCAAGCCCGTGTAGTGACATGAGCTGAAGCTATACAGAAGCCAACATTACAGAGGTTGATAGAGATTTACAATGATGAAGAGTTTATAGTGGAAGTGAAAATAGTTAGGATCTCTTTCCCATCCTCTTACTTTTTAGTGCTACCTAGTGTTGTGCAGCATGGGGTATGGTTGTGGTACCTATTGGAGTAATCATGCTCAGACTAGTCCAATAATGGCTACTGGAAAAAAAAAAAAGTAGTAATTCATATAGGCAAATCTATCAGTAGAAAATACTCACACGAACACATCTACATGTCCTTGAGTCAGACAATGGCCTCTGAGTCAGTGGTACTCAACACAAGAAGACCTCTACGGAGGCCCTTGCATTGTGTTTGTAGTAAACTTCACCATATTATAAGGGTCACAGATGCCCTGAAGATCACTAATTCTGGAAACTTTGATAATGCCATACTGAATGTTTTAAGTTGCTCCAAAGGCAGTACAGGAGGCTGAAGTGTGAAAAGGCTGAACCTCAAACTTGAAGCCTGTTGGTCTACTATATTTGACAACGCTACTCTCCTATTCTCATTTCCTGTTAATGGAGTAAAACCTAAGTATCCTTGAGTAGTAGAAAATGGAATATTTGTTGTATCATGTGATTCTTTAATTGATTAATTCAATTAATTTTAGGAAGAAAGATTGCCTAGGAAATTGACAATATTAGTTATAGTACTTTGAATGTGCCTATGATAATAACCATAGTATGATTAAAATATGATTTTTAATCTGATTTGGACATGGGTTGGTTAGACTGTATTTGGTAACAGAATAGCAGCAGGGAATCACCAGCCTACCTTGTTTCCACACAGGCTCTCTGCTGATACTTCCTGTTTGTTCACCAACTAGTTCAAGAGATGATAAACAGAAATGATTTTATGAAATTTTGATCTAGCATATTCCCTAGTTGCACTAAATTAAGCTTTGGTTCTTAAAAGTTTTTCTTAGCCCAGTTTGAATTAAAGTAGGCTATTAATAGTAGTATTTTGAGATGGTTGGTGCTGTATTTGTTTTCAACACAGATTTCTTGCCATAGTAATCTGTGGCAGTCATGTCATGTTCAGATATTTTTCATGATTTTGGAAGCACAGTTCTTTAAAACCCTTTAGGTATTTTCCTATCAAATGCAAACCTGGAAATGTCTATCATTGCATGTCACTGGTGAATGTACTAAATAAAACAGAGTCTAACAACATGCTTGCCAGCATGCCAGTCTTCTAGAATGTCCAAGTGCTGATTTTGTGGTACATAACTCACGTGACTTTAGACTTGCCACAACAACAAAGGTAGGAAAATATATCCATGTCTTCTGCAGAATGTATTATTGACCTCTGAAGAGTCAAGAACAGAAATTTCAGTTTTGTTAATTATTTGAAATTTACTTTCAAATGTGGTACTCTGGGTCTAATACTTGTCATGAGCCACTGAGGTAGTTTTTCTCTTTTGGCTTGCAGCCAAACACACAACAAATCTCTCTCTCACTCTGCAACGCCCTCCCCCCGTTCCATCTCCTAAGGAGCAGGGAAGAGAATTGGAAGGGTAAAAGCAAGAAGACTCTTGGGCTGAGATAAAAATAATGTACTAATTAAAATAAAATAATAATAATAATAACAGTAGTAACAGAATATGCAGTAGAGTGATGCACAGCACAATTGCTCACCACCTGATGACTGATGCCCAGCCTGTGCCAGCCAGTGATCCCAAAGCAGAGACAGTCGTGAAAAATGAAACTCCAGAAGAGTGATCCCAAGTGATCCCCGAGAGAATACCCCAGATTTCCAATCAACTCTAGTTAATATACTGACATGTGATATGATATGGAATATCTCATTGGCATATCCAAATGACAATTTTCAGTTTTGATATTTACTACTCTTATCCATCCCAGTCCTAATGCAACTGTGAACTAGTCAAACACGATGATCTTGGGCTCCAGCAGCAACTGGTACTTTATCAACATTCTTCTCATGACAAATCCCATACTGAAACTAAAGCACAGACAGCTGTGCTTCCATCTGGTGGAATAGCTACTGTAGCCTGTGAATTCTTCAGTGAAACACTGCTATTTCATTACTTGAACATCCAGCAATTTTTCAGTCTGTTGTGTGCCTGTCCTCCTTCAGTTATACCTTCAGAAAACCACTGTCTTCCAGTCATTTTCAAGATCACCAGGATTTTCAGGATCTTTATAAACTTTTTCTACAGCTCTTGTTGATACTTCTTTACCCAAATTGAGACTAGCAAGGGTATAAGGTCTTCCAGCCCAAAGTTATAGTGCAACTAGCAAAAGGCAAACTGAGATTGTTACAGAAAGTTTATCTCTAGCTTCAATAATAACATCTTTAAAACAATTGCACAGGGTCTGAAAACATATATTATATCTAGATAAAGAATGTAAAGAGGTCCTGCATTTAAGGAAGCAGTTCAGAAATAGTCCATGACTTTTTGGAGGGGAACCAGAAAGCAATCCAAAGAGCACTGGAGAAGAAGCAACCTCAGAAAGGATTTGTCATGCTATATTTTGTTAAAATTCACCAGAAAGTTCAGTCCATTATTTAAATAAATAAATAAATAAATAATAAAAAAAGCTTATCCTTTTTAGATAAAAGGTTTATTTATCCTGGATCTGGGCAGAGAAGATTACCAACATCCTCATGAAAAGTGTTTATTAAAGAATTAAGTAAAATTTAAAATATTCTGGACTCGATTCAAACAATAGCTCCTAAGCTCAGCTCTTTAGATTCTCATTTGGTGTGAGTTCATATAGCTGTCAATGTAGCTGCACTGTGTTAATTTACTGCAGCTGACGACCCAGCCTACAGTGCTCTACTTTGGATGAAAACAATAATGATTCTGGCACCATCTAGAATTCTTTATTATTGCATTTATGTAAGTTGCTTTCAATTAACCAGAGCAACTTGTCTTGAAACAACAGTATTGAACCTTAGACTCAGGAAAAATGTATGATTTGATCCCCAGTTCCCCTTCCTGGGATGGCACTGTGGTCTGTAGGCTGTTGTCATGACATGCCTGTCTCTTGCTGTCTGTCTTTATTATGGTCACAGCAGCATGCACTGTTCATAGCTGCACACTCAATTACTTGTACAGAAAACACTAAGTAATGAAAAGACCTGCTGCCACGGTGTAATTAATCCTCTGGAGTCCCATAGGCAACAAGCAACTGCACAAACAGCTGACTAATCTGCCAAAATACGCATATATCTTGATTTGCAACATGATCAGTTGTCTGCTTGTATGTATATACTTAATTGTTAATTGTCCTTTGTCACACAGCAGAAGCAAACACTCTTAGCTTTGAATAACTTGGAAGCCACTACTCATTGCCTGCATATTTTTACAGTGGATTGTCTATTTCTAACCTTTTGACATACCTCCCCTGCCCTTTAAACATTACAGGGCAATTCTTTCATCTCATATGAACATGAAGAGAGTAATTTTTTATCAACCACTCTTCTGAGTTTGTTTTTCATTGTCCTTTGCATGTTACCTTCAGCAAACTTTAAAAAAGTATATTCTCTATCATGAATAATTACATTGCAAAAGTCCACATGAAACACTTTGGACTGAAGCAAGCCAAATACTGAAAAATACAATGACAAGAAAATAAACTTTCCCTTTTCTTGATATAGATCTGACCTTTGGTGTATAATAACCACATCCTGTGACAGATGACCTAAGCTGTAAACCTCTACGTGTAATAATGATAGATTTTTTGTGACATTAGGCAAACTATGTAATGATAAACTTGCTGTTAGTACAGAGGATACATTTTTACATTTTCTTGAGAAAACATGATGGTTTTTTCTCCTTTCATTTAGCACTAACAAAAATAAATGGACATTTTGTGCCTATAGTCATGATTCATAAGTGGGTAGTATTCATTCAAAAGAGACTACTATTTTTCTCAATTAAAATGCAATAATGTTTGCTCAATTTGGTAGAACTTTGTGTGAAAAGAAACAGACATACTTCAGGTCATAGGAGAGCTCTTTCTTCAGAAAAATATAAGATCTCAGTAGTGCTTTATTCTTAACTGGTATAACAATATTGTAAGAATTTCAATTACAATAGGACTCCTGAGTCCACTGAAGTCAGCCAACCAGTGATATATATTTAAGATTTAAGGAGGAAAAAAAAAAAAAAATGTCTTTGGAACATAACTTTGGAATATATCTTTGGAAAGACCAAATCAGCAAGAACCTGTCATGGGAGCAGAAAGAAAGAGGATTAAAAGGAGAATTGCTGAACTCTAAACTGAATTGCATTTTCTTAAGTGTATGAAAATGAATAGTGCAAAAGACAAGGAAAATAAAAACAATTAGAGTCCTGATGGTAAAGGCAGAAAGAAATCACAGAACCAATTAGGTTGGAAAAGAGCTTTAAGATCATCAAGTCCAACTGTAAACCTAACACTGCTCAGTCAACGTCTAAACTGTGTCTGTAAACATCGCATCTACACCTCCAGGGATGGTCACTCAACCCTTTCCCTGGACAGTCTGTTCCAGTGCTTGACGACCCTTCCAGTGCAGAAACTTTTCCTAATATCCAATCTAAACCTCCCCTGGTGCAACTTATGTATGGATTATCAATGTTAGATCGTCATGTCAAACTAACCCATAGACAACTTGATAAAACTAATTAACTATTCTGTTAACTAATAGAACTGGGAGTGTTGAGCTAGTCTTTCTGGGATCAGTAAAGCTTTGAAACATAGGAGAGCTGGAGGTAACTCCAAGGAGACGGTCTTTCAGCTCTTTCACATGGAATGTTTGCTTTTGTGGCACAATATTGTGGTGAGGAAATACTAACACAAAAATTGGAAGCTATTATATAAGCAGAAGATTGTAGATTTCATAAATTAAAGGAAAAACCCCAACCAAAAAAACCAAACCCAAATAAATTTAACACATGAAGTAATAAAAAAGGTATTAAATTTAAAAGCACAAAATACCAAGTCAGGCCCTTAATGATCTATAGTAGCAAGTTTTGTTGACCATCACCTGCATGTGGCAAATGTCCATATTTGGGTGTTCTTGATCCACAGGCTGAGTTAGATCTGCCAAAGGCATTGAGTTCTAAAAATTCAAAATTTTATTTTGAATTGAATCAAAAAAGCTGGCAAAAATGGGAAGCAGTCTTGGTGCTGTATAAGTCCCTAGTAAGACCTCTCCTGTGCAAAATCCTCGTCAGACATATTCCAGAAAGATAAACTGATATTAGAACAGGCCAGAAGAAGGGCTGCTAAGGTGGTTAGGAGAGCCTACCTGTTAATAGAAGAGTTTAGCTTGATTAGCCAAGCAAAGATGAGAAGGAGTATGAGTTTGTTTACAAACATCCAAAGAAAGAAGAAATGCTGTTGAAATTAAGGAATCATTTTGGCACAAGAACAGACTGGTATCAACTAGCTATGAATAAATCCAGGCTGAAAATTAGATGAATGTTGCTGACTAACAGAGCACTCAGATTTTGGATCTATTCTCTGAGAGTACTAAGATGAAAAAATTCAGCTGTTTCTAAACTGGAGATTATAAAATGTGGTATCTGTGATAACAGGGCTTGATGCCTGCTATCAGCTAAGGGTTTTCAAGTTCTCTTTTCCTCAGTTCTTAGGAATTTAATTCATGCATCTATGCTCAACACACGAAGAATCGCCAGCAATATTTAACAGAGCAAATTTTCCTTCTGGAGCCATAAAGACATTTTTTTATTTTTAATGTTACTAATTACACTTTATTTTAGAATGTCAGTAGTCATTAATCTTCAGATCTACAAAAAGACTTAGGTGTAGCAAAGTATAATTTTAAAGTATCCTATTCTGGGTTTGTAACTTACAAACCTGATGCAGTTATCTAACTAATTATACTTTAATATTGAGTTGTCTCCTGAAGTAAAGTGCTTAAAGCTCTACAGTTTGACTGAAAAGAGAACTGTGGCTGGTTCCTGAGTGAACCTCTTAAGGCATCATTGGCTGACTTGCCTGTTCCTTTTAAAACCAGGTGCTAGAAATTGTGGTCATGAAAGAAGGATGCCTTGAGCTTTCTCTTTAATCTACATAACATATTTTTTTTTGCCTCTTCTCAGTGTGGTTGGAGGTCATCTCCTCCAACATGTCACTCAAATCAAAGTCAGCATTCAGGTTGCAGCATGGCCTTATCCTTGACTGAGAGCTTTGCTCATTTAAGCTCTAAAACATCTCAGAGGACCGAAATTCAACAGCTTCTCTAGTGGTTCTGTGTAACAGGAAACCTCCTATTATGTTTAACTACCTTCTTGCTGTGTATTTTTTTCTTGTATTGAACTGTCAGGGTGGCTTATGGGCCAAGATTTCCCTGCAGCTAGGTTGCCAGGGGCTCCCTGGGGTCCATTAGGGCAGTGCCTGGCAGCCAGCACTCATCCCGCCATTCCAGTCAGGACAGTCAAGGGGTAACAGGGGTAGCTCCAGCCCCTCCCTGGGGACAGGGACAGTCAGCAGCCAGGCTGGGCCATTGGCTTATGGATAAGGGTCAGGATCAGGTCTGGTGTCAGACACAGTCCCAGGACAGCCAGGCAGAGCTGTGAAAATGGGCTGAGGCCAGGCTGGGATGTCAGCCCTCAGCTGAAGGTCACAGTCTGGACCAAGGGTGTACCTGCTGGAGCACAGCACTAGGACAGGGGCAAAACAGATGCAAAACAGCTGAGGTGGAAGTTGAATAGCAAAAGCCTTGTCTAAAAGCAACTCCCAAGCAATGGATGGGGGAGTCCTTGCTGAAGCTTTTAAGCAGAGCTGTTTGTGTGAGCCATGCACTTGGACTTGCCCTAGCATTCTTCACAACAGCTCTTAACACAGAACTGACTTTGATCAACCCTGAACTTTTGCATTCTGAAATATAAACTCATGCCTTTAAAACTTCTCCATTCTACACCAGTTAAAAACTCTTCTGTATTGAGTTAAAAATCCCTCTGTATTGAGTTAAAAACAAACTTGAAGACAAATAACATTGAGAACTTGCATAAACTGTTCACCGTATTTGTAAGGTTCTTCATTTTTATTAAACTAGATACACCTGTGAGTTTTTTTATTAAAAAGACATAATTACACTTCATTCAGTGAAAAAGAAAAATCAATACTTGGTTAACTTACATGATCAGTGATATTTGTCCAAGAAAATACATTGATTTCATAGAGAGGTTTGGATCTTATGCAAGCTGTTCTTTAAAAAATAGGGACATCTTTTTCTAGGGAAATTTCATTCAATTAGGTAAAGCAAAACAGAATTTTAATTCAAAGCTCTGAATTTTGATAGCTGACTTCTTTGGATTGTATGCAGTGGGAAAGAAAAAACAGGTCACAATTATTAGGTTATAAGGTGTTACTGTGCTAAAGAGACTAGTAAATTTAAAAGAGTATGAAACCCATGAGTATGACTCAAGATACTGGTGAAAGATATTTAAAAATTTGTTTAGAAATGTATCTCAGTTCATTAATTCCTGTATATCTTTTGACTTCTTTTTTCTCTACAATTTGGTTTCTTTTGTTGGTTATGTTCTGTCAACCTGCCAATTTGTACCTTGTAATTTGTTTGTATGTCACTTAAAACATTGCCTTAGTGGTTAAACAATTTTTTCTGCTGTATATTTACCTTGTTTTCATTCCCACACTTCAGTATGTGGACCATCAACAAAAGTTTGTGCCACTGCTAAACTCAGTCACTCGTGTTGTTATTTTTGTTTGTTATAAACTGTTATTTACACAGCAAGCTGTAACTCTGATTTACAGTGATCACATTAATTGACTACATTTCACTGCACACCTCAGCTGCCAGTAATTTGACCATAAATTTTACAGAATTTATTCTTGTTTTACAATGTGGGAAGTCTGTTGGCCTTTTGTGAAACTGCATGATCAGTGGTGTTCCACTAATTGGCTGGCAACAATGCTTAAAATGGTATAGACATCGCTCTCTACTGTGAGGATAAAGAATGTTATTCCATGAATGTGCAAACTTTATATTAGGCACAGAAACCTAAGTTTCCGCTGGTGAAGCTGTGACCCACATATCTTTCAAGGAGGCATATGAGGCTGTACCCTTAGGCAGCACAAGTCTCACAAGTAAATACATTAAATAAAGATTCACCACACAAGCATTAAGTAAGTCCACTGAGTTGTGCATTATTCTGAAAGCTGCTGAACAGAAAAAGGTAAAGTAATCACTCAGTAAAGTCAAGATGAATAAAATAAAAGGCTATCTCATGTTACAATTGATTTCAATCTGCTGGTATATGCAGTGCGCATTTTGATTAGCTGGGTAACACAGTGTATGCTTCTGCTAGGAAGGAGAAACACAACCTTTTATTGTACTTCTTTTGGCTGCCTGTCCATTCATCAAAGCTTTCCTAATTTACATTCTATTTCCTTTGGTGCAATCAATGTGAACAATAAAGGGTGTTACCTTGCATTTCTATACTTTGATCTGATTTGGCATTTGTGATCAACATAGTCTAGCAACGTTGCAGGTTAGGAAACATTTTGCTACTGCCACCAATTGCATTGTTCAATGACCTTTCCTCTCCCAGCTGTACTTTGAAAATACACATATATATTTCAAGATGTGTTTTTTGCCTATTCTATTTGTTTTACAGAACAACTCTCTATGTGAAAAAGAAAGATGATAAACAACATCCTTAATGTTTAAGATGAAGAAGCCAATGCCTACTTATCCACCATTATATTGATGTACAGTTACTACTGCAGAGAATATAAACAATAATACTATTAATCCCCTATGACGTACGCAACTACGTACACAACCTGTGGCACTGTAGTATGAATTACCAGTTCCTGAACTTGAGCTTTTTACGCCCTGAGAAAGATGTGGTTTGTTGATCTGATCTCAGTTACAGACAGTGTAATAAATCTTATAGTGCATTATGAAATAACAGTAGCACTTTTTTTTTTTTTTTCTAGTAAGAGGAGGTACCAATGAAGAATTAACAGACCTGTATTATTATTTTTATAATTATACCTAAGTACATTTATGCCTTAATGTGTTACTCTTCTACTGCATATCTTTGGATGCATCACTTCCATGCTGTGTACCTGAGCTCTTTAACTGGTAGAATAGGATAATAAAAAAAAATTTTCATTACTTTGAGATTCCTCGATCTCAAAGAAATGTTGTGTGTATTATGTTAGCTCATAGGCCAAAACAAATATGGATGATAATTAAAGTCATAGGTGACTTCTGCTAAAGCAGTGAGTTTTACACTTACTGGTGAGGCTGCACCTTGAATACTGTGTTCAGTTTCAGGCCCCTCACTACAGAAAGATATGGAGGCACTGGCCTGTGTCCAAAGAAGGGCAATGAAGCTGGTGAAGGATCTGGAGCACAAGTCTTATGAGGAGAGGCTGAGGGAGCTGGGTTGTTTAGTCTGGAGAAAAGTAAGCAGAGGGGAGACATCATTGCTCTCTGCAACTACCTGAAAGGAGGTTGTAGTGAGGTGGATCTCAGTCTCTTCTCCCAAGTAACAAGTGATAGGATGAGAGGAAATGGCCTCAAGTTGTACAAAGTGAGATTTAGATTGGATATTAGGAAAAAAAAATATTCACCGAAAAGGTTGTAAAACATTGGAACAGGCTGCCCAGGGAAGTGATTAAGACACTGTGTCTGGAGATATTAAAAAATGTGTAGATGTGATACTTAGGGACATGGTTTAGTGGTGACTTGGCAGTGTTAGGTTTACAGTTGGACTCAATGATCTTAAAGGTCTTTTCTAACCAAAGCAATTCTATGATTCTATGAGAGGGAAAAAAAGTGAGTTCAATTAAGTCACTGTTATCTCTACAGCATTGGAACACTCTAAATCTAAACATGGTGTTACTGTCTTTGTCTTTAAATGGCCCAAAATACCTTTTACAAATCTAGGATCAGAAGTGAGAGTGATGGTCCAGGTTTTCCAATCAAATCTCATCTTTAAGGCATTTCATCTTTCAAATTGTGAGTTTGCATATGTACTCTTGCCTGCTGACATAAAACAGATCTATGATATTGTTCTCACTACCTTCATATTCCCATATGATTTTCTGTCCAAGAAATACCGACCTCTGAGGAGCTGGGGAGATCAACCAGTCCTGAAAAACATCTTCTAAACCTTGAACATCTGTTAATGCTGTTTCAGTGTGACTACACAAAGAACCGAGGAGTGGATAGCTGTCAGAGCAAAAGTCTTCTTCAAATGAAGGGTAGCAAGCAGAGCAGAAAGAAGTGCAGGACTAGAAAAGAAGAATAAATAAATAATAATAAAAAAGAACTGTTGGAAATGCTTATGGACAGTGGGAATATCATGCTTGGAAGATGTTGTAACAGTTTTCTGTATAGTTTACATATTAGTTATCTGGAGAACACCCCCTAGAGATGCATTTGTCTTATTTGTAAGGAATACCTAGGTGGTTCATGAACACATAGGCATAATAACATGAATGATACTAGCAAAGTACATTTACTTTTACCTTTAAAAGGGAATAAACAGCTGAAATTTAATAAAGTGCCTGTTTTTATGTGCAGGCTAAAAAGACTTGAAAATCTAAAGGGAACAGCTATCAACGGTGATGGAAAGCAGCGGGGAAAACATACATTTCTGTAATGGAGGTTATTTATTCTATTTATTATAGCAAGCACTCACTCATAGCTGCTTTATTTAAGAATGCAAACCAGTTCTCTTTGCCTCCTCCTGTTTTCTCTAACACTCACATCTGGGGATGAAGTTTTCCATTGTCTTTTCTGAAAGGAGTTGAATCTTCCATTCTCCTTCTTTTACTGATTAACATTTTGGTCCAAATCCTGTCTACTCAGACCTTCACAAGCTCTTCATTAAATTATCTTTCATCTTTTTACTTCTTTTACTTTCTTTTCTCCCTTGTGTTCTTTCTTTGACTTCTTTTACTCCCTTCCAGTCTGTGTTTAATCTTCTGGTTTAAATCCATCAAAAAAACAAAACCCAAACCAACCAGTGTCTCTAGACACTAACATTTTGCTCATTGTCATTATGTTGTTTGTATTTTTTAGTATGCCACTGGTTCTTAGTGGGTGTCTGTGCTGAGGTGCTGGCAGCAGGTCTGTAAGGTGGCCTCTCCTCACAGAGGCCAGGGCTGCCCCAGGCCAGACACGTCTGGTTCCAGCTGGTTCCAACTGACCCATTGCAGGGCACAGCTGAGCCCCCAGCCAACATGGTGGTGCCTTTGGGAAAGTGTGTTTAAGGAAGAGCAAAACACTGCATGGCTGTGAGAAGTGAGGGAAAAAAGTGTGAGAAACAGCCCTGTGAGCACCAAGGTGAGAGCAGAAGGAGGGTGTACTCCGGGTGCCAGAGCAGAGGTCCCCTGCAGCCCCTGGAGAACCCCATGCCAAGCAGGTGGGTAGGTCCTGAAGGAACTGAAGGCTGTAGAGAGGACTCATGCAGGAAGGATCAGGGGAAAGTGTGAGGAGGAAGGGGCAGCAGAAAGGTGCTGTTATGGGCTGACCTCTACTCTCCTTCCCCATGCCCCTGCTCCCCTTGGGTTGAGGGGAGATACAAGAGTTGGGAATGAAGGAGGGAAGCTGAACCCGATTAAAAAATGATTTGATGGAAGGAGGTTTTTTTGTCTTTGTTTCTCATTGTTCAAATCTGTTTCACTTGTTAATCAATTAAATCAGTTTTCCCCAAGCTGAGTCTGTTTTGCCCATGACAGTAATTGGTAAGAAATGTCCCTGTCTTCATCTCAACTGACAGATACCTGCGTGAAACAAGCCACTTGCATCCTGCCTCAAACAACTCAAACTGCCCCAAACTGTCGTTTGAGGCAGAGCAGGGAGGGCAGAACTGCTGCCACAGCCCAGGGTGGGCAGGGCTGCTGCCATAGCCCTGGCAGGGCAGGGCATCAGGGGCTTTGCAGGAGGTGGGCTGTGCTGTTAAGGCGAGGTGGCAGACCACTTCCCCCCGTTTCTCCTGGCAATCTTCCAATGACTGCTTTGGGGGTGCACTGAGCATCACCATTTAGCTGGGACTAACAGAAGAGACTCCCACCCAAATTCTAGGACTTCCTGGAAGACCCTCAGCACAGCTTGAACTTTCTGCCAAAATGAACTGCACAGGTGTGGGACTCATTTGAATGTCACTGCCTGAAAGGTGGTACCTGAGGGAAACAATATAAAAGTGGACGCATGCACCTTAACTTTGGTTGACCCACCAGCTGAGGATCAAGGACTGTGAACCAAGAACTGAACCAAGGAACCAACATGAGATGACAACACAGGATTGATACAGATGGTGGTGACACTTCTTTCCTATCTCTTTCTTTCTCCCTCCTACTCCCTTTTTTTCTCTCACTTTTTTGTTTTTTTTCTTCTCTCTTTTCTCCTTAAAGTAGTAAGGTGTTTTATAAATTGGTACCTTTTGCCATGCCAAGCAGATTTTTGCCTGAAGTTTGTTGCTGCGATTTAGTTTCTGCCTATTGCTTGTCGTTGTAAACCAGTTTTGTTGTCTGCCTGCTAGTTTTGCTGTTTGTGTTTTGCAAGCTGATTTTGTTGTTGTAGTTGTTGTTGCAAGCTGATTTTGCCTATTGTTTGCTGCTACTGTAAGCTGCTGTTTTTGTTTTTTGAGGTTTTTTTTTTTACCTTTTGCCTTTGCCATAGTATTTTACCGATTGCCTAGTTGCCAGTTGCCAACATTAAGCCCATTGACACTGTGATTTTTTACCTGATTGCACTAAAGCATGAATTCATGCAAAAATGAAGTGTTAATATCTGCATAGTTCTTATGAGGTTATATCAGGAATTCTGTGTGCAATTCCAGGCATCTCAACACCTAAAATATATGAAAAGCTCTCAGAGGTTTTCTACCTATATAGTTCAGAGAGAGAAGTACTAAAATGGTTGCAAACCAGGTGGGATAGATTTCTGAGAAGAAAAAAACAGTATAAAAGCTAAATACACTGCATACATAAAGCAGCCACAATAGATATGACTTGCTATGATATTTAAAGGGTGTAAATTTTATGGAAGAAAATAATTATTAAGGAAATTAAAAAAGGACATAATTCCAAATATTTAGGTGAAAATGATGCTAAAGATCCAAGAACAGAGAGGCAAAAACTGAGGCAGATAGCTGAAGTAAATAACATGCTAGCAGTTGTGTATAAATGAGAAGATTATGCAGTTGCAAGTGTGAAAATCAAGCAGCACATTTATTGTGAAGAGGTATCTGAAACCTTGACACATATGCTCTAAATCAGTCAGGAGCAAATTTGTTACTACTGGGATGCAGCTTCAGCACTTTCAGGGGTCACATTCCATGTTCATTGTTTTGTTTTGCTTGTAAACAGGAAAGAGATTTACCTTGGGTTATTCATTTCGCTTTGACTTAAGAAAAGTACAATACATCTATCTGTGATACAAAAAAGAGAAAAATTAAACCAACTGTCAGAATAAATGCTGGGCAGTGACTTGGCTTTTGGAACAACTCCAAATACAGTGGTGTACTTTATATCTTTTGGAATTTTCACTATAAGGAGTATTGCTCATAGAACCAGGTAGCAGAGATTAATGTCCAGAAGGAAGACCCGTATCCTTAATGAAAAAGGCTAAAAAGGGAAATGCATAAAAACCCTTTCCAATAGAAATACTAACACTGTATCTATACTAACACTATGTCTGCATTGGTTTATAGCTTAAATTGAACTTTTGTAGTTTAATGTTCATATTGTAGACCTCACTCAGAATAACTCACGGAGAACTTGAGTCCAAGAGTAGTATCAGCTGTCAATCTATGAGAAAAAAAAAAACAGTTTCTCTTTGAAGATGGAATAACAGCTCCTTGATTCCTCATTCAAGCATCTCCCTACTGTAATTTTTCTGTAGGAGTTCAAAAAGCTGCCATTTTTGAAGTAAAAGTTGAATGACAGGCATAGAATCAAATAACAGTTTGGGTTGGAAGGGACCTTTCAAGGTCATCTACTCCAACCTCCCACCCTGCAATAAGCAGATTGTCAACTAGATCAGCTTGCTCAGAGCACTGTCCAGCCTGACCTTTGATGTTTCTGGGGATGAGGCACCTACCACAAGTCTGGGCAACCTGTTTCAGTGTTTCATCACCCCCAATGTAAAAAATGTCTTCCTTATATCTAGTATAATAGAAATAGAAAAATCTATGGTTTCATTACACTGAAAGTGGGCCATCTTCAGCATATTCATCAGTGTGCATGCTGTTCCTCTGATGGCAGGTGAAACAGTAATAAATAATGCACAAAGGAAGTTAATCTGTTTCCAGAATATTTTAATAAATAAAATGTACAAAGCCATTCAGGCCTTGGACTTCTTGCCAGAGCCTGATGTATGAGAAATACCAAAAGCACACAAAACACCTCTGAAAGCTGTTAAGCTTCTTGTTCCAATTTCAAATTTGTATTTATTTTTTTCTCACACACTCTGATTGTCTTTCATACAGTAATCACACTAATAATATAATATCTTTATAAGAAGTAAGAAAGAGGAACATCTCTACTGAGGACAATTATTGTTGCATCAATTTTTAATTATTCCTCCTATACACTCTTTATGTTATGTCTCTGGCAATGTAAAGAAGAACAGAGAAGAACTTATCACTTCTATCAAGTGCTCATGTTGGTATGAACCACACATAGAAAGAAAACAAGCCACACACATTAACAGCTGTAAAACCATGTTCTACTGGTCAAGGAGGAAGCACTGAGAAGAGATGCAGAAAATTTCCTTTCACCTGTGTGAAGCTCCTTTGAACCACTGTGTGTGACTGTGCCTAGGAAATACACAGAATGTCACCAGGCCTGTGTATTTCCTAGTCAATAGGTCTTTTATGTCACTGTGGCCAGCTGGAACCACCATACTTTTACTCATTTAGTATCACCTCACAAAGACAGATGCCTGTGCAAGGACTACATGAAATGCATTTCTTTAATTTTTCCTCCTCTAGTGAAGATTCATGCTCTCATACTCAGTAGAAGAGGTAGAATATGTCACTGCCCGCAGCTTAGGTACTCTTTGTATAGGCACAAAAGAATGAAAACAAAGAATCATAGAATCATAGAATGGTTTGGGTTGTAAGAGGCCTTTAAAGGTCATCTAGTCCAATACTCCTGCAGTAATCAGGGACATCTTAAACAGGATCAGGTTGCTCAACACCCCATCCAGCCTCACCTTGCAGCATATGTTACATTGTTCAGGGGCTGATTAATTTAAAAT
>NW_010326374.1:0-8646 GCF_000700745.2 Antrostomus carolinensis
TCAGGACAGCTTCAAGCAGAGTAGACAGAGTAATCACTGTTATATCAGAACACTCCTCTAGAATCTGTATAGCAAGGGA
The DNA here is from genome assembly GCF_000700745.2 of Antrostomus carolinensis. Lineage (NCBI taxonomy): Eukaryota > Metazoa > Chordata > Aves > Caprimulgiformes > Caprimulgidae > Antrostomus > Antrostomus carolinensis. The sequence continues at coordinate 80 of NW_010326374.1, forward strand.
ATGAATGCTGATGCAAGGTGCTGCCACATAACTTCAGACTTCAAATTTACCAGAAATTATTTTGGTCCCAGTACTGTGTAATACCAAGAAGGCTCCCTCACATCTTACTGCAATGCAATTGCTACACACTATTGGAAGGACCAGTATATTGGGCATAACTTGGCAGCTCAGAGAAAACATTTGTCCCTCTATTCATAAAAATGTACCAGACTGAGTACAAGATATAAGGATATAGCAGCCAGCAGAATAACATTTCAGTTTAATTTCTGCTCAACACTTACCCATTTTCTTGTGTGATCGTTAGAAGTCTTCAGTTTGAAAATTAAAGGTTGGTATAGCTATAAAAACTAGACAGAGATAAAACCTCTTCACAAGTTTACAGAAGAGTGTTTTACAGCTAAGACACGTTTTGCTTAAAACTGGCATTTATAGCTTCTAGAGGCAGCGTGAAGATTTCAGCAGACAGCAAGTCCTCTATTGAAAGAACACACTGTCTGTTCACAATGTAGTACACTCAGCCATAGTTCTTCAAAGCATGAAGAACTTCTGGGGCAAAATCCTTTCAAAATCTCATGTCTCCTCTCTCAAAATACTTATTGTAAACCTGAAGTTCATACTTTACCCTCAAAACTTCCACTGACTTCAATGAGAACCTGCCTAAGCAGGAATCAACTAAAAATAAAAGTCCTTAAATCAAGGGCTGCAGGATTTCACTCTCAAATATAGAGGGGGTAGGGAAAAATGCAGAGAGGACCTTCCAGACAGACAAGCTTTTCCAAAACAGTTCTCTGTTTAAAAAAAAAAAAAAAAAAAAAAAAAAAGCAGTCACATGAAATTAGACTGTTGGAATCATGAACAAAGATAAAGACTACAGCAATTAGAAAATGGCTAGCGAATGGAAATCTTTGTTTCCTTCTGTTGAAAAAATGCAGCCTCCTTTTCTGACTCACCGTTATTTCCTGCTCGTAGGTCCAAACACCACAGGCCAGTTCAACACAGAATATTACAAGTAGGCTTCCAAAGTACTGCAGAAATAAGAACGGTCTTTGTCATTTTTGATATTCAGGTTAACCTTGAAAAAAAAGACTTAAAAATATTAAAGGACATCTCAAAACTTCATTAACTTTTCACATGACTGAAGACATGGTATCTGAAATAAATTTTTGTAGCCAAAATATGAAAGATTCAGGCAGCAAACTTTCTAAAATTAAGTCCCATGACATTTCTTACTGGCTTAGCACGAAGTATATGAACATTACCATTGGAAAACAAATTAATTTCCTTGTTGCCCAAGTGTACAAGGCTATCATGACATATTATGCTAAAACACTTGCAAAGAGGACAATCTATTTTTCTATCATATATGTGAGAAAAATAATTATGATTTTGTTCATTTCTATCCATTTAAGCAACATATCCAGATTATGCTAATAGCCGGGGGTGGGGGGGGATATAATTAACAAGATGGAAATAAATCAGACTCTTGAAAGCTGTGTTCTTCTCAAAGTGATATAGGTACTTGAGGTCAGGCATAAATGTTCAAATATTTATTGAGATGGATTGAAATATCTTTGTCTATTACAAGACCTAACCCTTGCACTATTTAAAAATAGAAAATATATGTATAAGTGAAGAAGCTGTACAGGTCTTGGTAATGATGGTTAAAAAAACCTGGTTGCCACAATTAAAAATAGTAGGACTATCTTCTGCGTAACATCAAACCCTTTCTGAACTGCAGGGTAAAGCAGCAGTGAAATTAAGGCTGCTTTAATTGGTCTCCTCTATTAAAAGTAACCCATGATCTTTTTTTTTAAAGCAGAAGTATAATCCCATTTACTCTCAACTCCAAACTTTCTTCAATGTCAACTGACTGAGCTGCCCCTTGCTCTCAGTATATAAGGCTTAAAATTAAATTTTCATGGATTTTCATTTTATTTGGAAATCAAAGAAACACCACCACAGTATAAAATAGAATAGAATAAATATATAATTCTATTAGTAGGACACATGCCAAAATGCTTCCAATTTAGTAATTATGGAATGTATTTAGGACATGTATAAAGAAAAAACCCAAAACCACTCTTTTTTTTTTTTTCCCCCCATTAAAAGGTCAATAAGCTGTATTATTTAAAATAGAGAATATAAAGCCAAAGTGTTAGGATTTAACAGTCATCTACAAGGCATCTTCTTCATTCACCCAGTCTGGAACTGGGTAATTCAGATACCTTCACAGCTACTGAACAGTATCTTGGCTTAACTTCTACTAGCTGATCAACTCTTAACTCCCTGAATTAGGTTTGTAGACACAAACAGACAAATTAAAAATGGGCATGTAAAAATATCCATGTGAATTTTCAAGAGAAATCTGTATTCATATCCTCCCCCAACAAAGGTCTGTTCAACAAAGATGGTGAAATCTACTTTGCAAAGTATTCACTTTGAAAAGAGGAAAGAATGTCATCTGCTTTATCTCTTTTAATTCACACACAAAAAAAATATGTTTTAAGGACATCATGGCTAATAATGACATTTTTGAGAGGGATAACAACTAAACGTTTTGGTGAAAAGCAAATTTGAGTTCTCAGCAGTCAAAGAAAATTTCAGTGGTTTTATATTCTAATTGAATAACAAGTCTGGGACTGCCTGCTACCCCCAAATCTTATACAAAACTCACTGATCATGGTGAAAAGTGATACATCTAGAGCTGTATGTGTGGCATTCTCTATAAAAACTCTTAATTTGCAGTTCCTTGTAACATTTCATTCTTTCACCAGCCTTGATGTCTGAAACTTCCCCATATTTGTCAGCATATAGTTAAGACAGTTTCTTCAACTGGTAGCAGTTGAAGACAGAAAAGCCAAAACCTAGATTTTCTCCTGTTACTGAATATTGCCTGGGATAGAAAACTATTTAGCCAGATTCGCTCATAACCCACTTCTGAGTCTACCAGGAATTGAGCACTGAATCAAGCCTTCTGTCTTGAGAAGGCACATCTTCTGCCCATAAGGCAAAAGACAAAAGACGACACGAAGAGTTTACACATGTGATAGCCCACTGAGCAACTGCAGGCACACCAGACCCACACATAGGAGCTTCAGTTTCACTCTGCTATTGAAAGGGAATGCTATACCTCTCTCTAAATGTAATCATTTGCAAAATAAATAATTCTTACATAAGTTGTGGGGAAAAAAAGCCCTCCAACCATTATTTAAATTTATTACCCCTAATTTCCATCTTCCAAATACAGAAATTATTACTGGCTTCAATGCTTATTCCTTTTCCCCAGTAAAATTCCCACAGGAGTCTGAATGCTAAATGTATCTTCCTGCATTTACACACTTCTGCTTTTTACCAGAAACAGGGACTTGGTTTTGAAGCAAGGCTTAATATTTCTTCCTACGGGCTGACTGGCTACATTTTGTAAAGGAAACAAACTCACTGAGGAACACCATTGTGCATTACACACAAAACTCTGCCAGCAGGTCCCCGATATTACCTTCTACAGCACACCTTCCTCAGAGCACTCTTGGCCACTGATGAGATATTTCATACCGTTTGTTCTTTTCTGTTGTTTTGGTTTTTGCTTTTGGGGGGTTTCTTTTAGCAGAGGGAGGGCAGGATAGGGAAGGCATGGAAGGGAGCAAGCGGTTTTGCAAAGACACCTCCAGGTTATCATAAAATTAAAAAAATCTAGAAGCAACAATGTAAAGCCATGATCCCTTCAAGAACTAAAGACCTTCTACATGGTAAATCCTACAGACTTCTAACATTTCTCTTTTGCAGGCAATCAGTAATCACCATCATTCTCTCTGTAGCCAGACTATGCAAAGTCATCAGAAAACTGAAGTGGTGCCTTCATCCTGTTACAAAACCCAGCAGAGTCAGTTTCACTGAAGGATTTCCTCCAGCAAGGCTGTGAAAAAGCTAAAATGTTGCCTCCCTGAGAGAAGCTGAATGATTGAAACACTGGTAGAAAACACTCTTTTGAGAGTAACAAATCAATGTAAAAATATTTGGCAATAAAAAAAATGAATAATGCAGTAGACATTTATGACTCCTCACTAAGTCACGGATACGCATGTGGCCAAGATCCTAAACTTCAGCATCCCTGCAGTGTCAAATGGATGTTTTCAATTAGCAGTAGAGGTTCTCCTGCAGTTTCCTTACCACCACTGGCCAAGGAAGGAAGGCAGGCAAAGAGGAAGGCAGGCAAAGAGGAAGGCAGGCAAAGAGGAAGGCAGGCAAAGAGGAAGGCAGGCAAAGAGGAAGGCAGGCAAAGAGGAAGGCAGGCAGGCAGCAGCTCAGTAAAGCAGTAGCTTTCCAACAGAAGCATCTCTTCTAATACCTGGAACCTTGCACAAGCACCTGGATTTTTTTCTTCAGCAATGAATGGGTATGTGCACGTGGTTCCATTCTCAGAGCACAGAAGAGCAGCACTGACAGTCTGCAGAGGCTTAAACAACTTTTCCAGCACATCACTCCAGAAACAGACGTGAAGGAGGAACTCGAGACTCTGGAGTTCAAGAGAATTCTGTTCCCCTTCCTTTCTTGTGCAAGATGGTAAACATTAAAGAAGTGGGAACAGGAACAAAGTCATTACTGTGAGAACCACATTCAGAGAGATGTAAAAAAGACAGAGGAATGAAGGGCCAAGGAAAGATATGAAAGATATTCCCTATGTAATCACCAGACCCTGTTCTGCTGGAATACTCTTCATGTGGTACAGGTGTAAAAGTGACCACAGCTGACATCCTCATCCTGCCCTGAAACTTCTGATGCAGAAACCATACACATCAACAGCGCAGAAACCCACCACAATGACTACTACCTACTAAGTGCAGGGACACTACTAGATCACTGTAAATTATAACAGCCTCCAAAGAGGTCTTGCTCTTGTGCAAGTTGGACAATCACTAAGTCCACTTCTACAGGCAATTCATATATAAGACAGAAAGTAGAGTGGGATAGTGGAACATATTCAATGGAAACCCAGTTATGATGAAATTCAACCACAGAAGGGAGGTAACCATCAGTAATCAAAGATAGGAAAAAAAAGAATGAGAACTAGCATTGAAGTAATAGGTTTTGTGCTAATTCAGATGGCTATTCAGAAAGCTCTCTATCAGAACGTGATAAAGCACTAGAAAGGTACATGGTATTTTCAAATATGCATTAAAAATCAAAATAATTAAAAACTATTTTTAGAAAGATCTATATGGACTGTCTAAATAGGATTAAAACTTTTATTCTGAAAAAAATACCAACACACCGCAGAGGTATCCCATAAGAAGGTACAAGCTCTATATATGCAGGTGCTCCGTACATAGAGCATATATGCTCTGCCATATGCCCAAAATGTCTTCCTATCTCTCCATCTAAAGCTAAAAACTGAACTAAAAAAATAATTTATTCTAATTAAATTATGACAGGTTCTTTGTTATTCTATTTGTTCTACCAAACTAAGTGAATGACCACCACCACTGAATACATTACAGGAACACATTTGTTCTTGATCATCTCAACCATTTAAGAACAACACAAAAATAGCAAATGCAAGCACAAAAATCACTATTACTGAATCTAAGATATTTTTGCATTTGGTTAAAAGATGTTTGTTCCAACAATTCCTATTATGTTCAGAGAGTGATGGTCAACAGCACACACATGAAGTGCTTCCCAACATAAAATCTCTCCCTCATGGCTTTCTATACTGCACAGGACAGCATTTTTTTGTTGCAATCACAAGCAACTGCACAGAACAATATAAAGCATGAAGCACAACGTTTTATGGTTTTTGTAGAGATATAATACAAAACTAACTGTAGTTCTAGAGATTTTTTTTCTGTGTTTGTTTTCAATTTGCTACACAATTCCTGAAATTAATCACTTAAAAATATAGTTTGTCTATGCTTTTGAGACAAAAGGTGAAAAGAACTAGTGAAAAATAACCTTCTGTTTCTGTTACTAACATGGCAATGAGATGGTGGAAAAACTGGGACTTTAGAAAACACGGGATGTGGATACAGTTCATAAAAATTTTGCTCCTCCTCCCACCCTGGTTCCCCATTTAAAATATGTCCTTCTCCAAAGTATTTCCTTGAACACAGAATTTTTCAGAGATTTTTTGACACTGGAAAGATTAAATTCTAATCACGTTTAGCAAAGGAAAACTAAAGTTAAAACTCTAGTGTTCTACAGGAGTCTCCTTCACATTACCTTGGCTATTGCCCTGAATACCCAGTGCCCCATTATCAGCCACTGCGATAATCCCACTGGCACAGACACAAAATCTGACCACATGACTGTCCCGTGAGGATGCCCTTCCAAACTCAAGTGTAAGTATTATGCCAGAAATGAGGCTAAGAGCAGGAGGCCTCATAGGAATTTGATGACTTAGGGTACTTAGTGACCAACAAGTCATTACGGCTCTCTGGTACCAAGCAGCCCAAGCAGTTGAGGGTAGCCATACTACAAAGCCACGCATACCCAACCATGTCCCAGAAGTGGTATCACGTGGGTTGTTTTGCTCCGCCACAGCTGGGTCTGGTAATTTTTCTGCAGGTCATTGTGGGGAGTGTGGGAACGTACCTTGGCATACCCTGAGAGAACTGTGGGAGCTGAAGGGATACAGGTCTGGAGATATGAGAAGCACCTGCGTCAACAAGGCCTGAGAAAGGAACCTTGAAATGTATCCAAAAGATGTACCCTGGCAAGCAAACAGGGAGGGATGCAGGCAAAGTCCATCGGCCAATTAGGGGCATGTGAACTGCTCGTGCTGCGAGTGAAGAGCCAAGAACATGTTAACGGGTGTGGGTGGTTTCATTAGTTTTGGGGTATAAATATAACTGTATCAGAACAAATAAATGGCTTCTTGCTTGATCATATTGATCGTGTGGCAGAGTCCATCATTGAGTTCCCGCAGGTCATTACCTACAGAATCACAGAATCATTTAGGTTGGAAAAGACCTTTAATATCATTGAGTCCAACTGTAAACCTAACATTGCCAAGTCTACCACTAAACTAACCCTAAGCACCACATCTACAAATCTTTTAAATACCTCCAGGAATGGCGACTCAAACAATTCCCTGGACCTAGGGAATTTGGCATTAGCATTCAGCTACTATAACATGTAAAATCAGTGGGCTGTTTGCCCACACACAAGGAGAATCAAAGACCTGAACACACCTCCAGTCATGCTCTCTTGATCCTGCTCATACCAAATGTAGTATGATCATTTTGTTTCCAGTATGGAAATATGATTTGGAAGCAGGAGTCTAAGCAACTCGCGAAAACATGAACTGAGACAGGGTTCTGCAGCAACCCAAACTCCACCAGAACCAGAAAGGCACAAGAGTGACTTCATTGATCTTTTTCCTCTCTCAAGCCTTTTGGTTTGCATGCTGCATGATACTCCTGCTACTGTGATTAGGACCCTATTTCACCTGTTCTGACAGCTTCCTAGTTAACTGCTGTCAACCTAGAAAACCTAGAGACTTTACAGTCTACTAAACTCATCCCTAGAGAACAAATACATCCCAGCACACAACATACTCAAAATACTGGTGGCTTCTTAAGCTCACTTCCAGACAGTGAGAAAGAAAGAGAGCATTCTGTATACCAAAGCAAATAGCAATGGCAGGCAGGGGCTAACAACTGGAATCAGAAGTTGCAACATGGTGAAGAAAAGTGAGAGCATAGATGGTGTTGCAGCTTGGAGAATCTGGTCCACGAGACTACAGAAATCCTTCCATTTTTGAGCAAATGTGCCTTTCTTTGAAGAATCAGTGTACTTGCTAATGAATCATTGTTCATATGCTCTGTATTTCATTTAATAAACATCTTTTTTCAAACTTTACTGCTCTCCTCCCAAGTGTTTTTCTTTTCTTTTCTCCCAGTAGATATAAAACTTTTTTTTTTCTTCTTCAAAATCAGGAAAAAAACCCCACCACTTATGTCAGACCAAATGAAGAGTAGCTGATTTGCAAGTCCAGCCTCCACAGACTTGCTGTCTGGTGCTCACACCACCTTCTTGGGCAACATGGTCCGTATGTCAAGAGAGGCAAGGAAAGCTCTGGGAGGGAAGGGCAGGGGCCAAAGGAGATTCCAAGGGTAAGGCAGCTGCAGAATTAGACCTTACGGGAATCTCTGAAAGATCGGAGTATAAGATATGCAAAACAGATGCCAGAAGATTTTAATAGGGTTGTGCACAGCACTTTCCAATGGCTAACAGCCTGAGACCGTCAGCCTTGTTCTTCTGAGATGCAAACCATCCAGATATCTGTCTGCACTCCGAGAACCATCAGATGACCACCACTGCTGGATCACCAACTGGAACCAGACCCTTTCTGTGCAAAACTAATAAAAAGACCTTCTTCCCTCAGTGAGGTACAAGCTATGGTTCTTTTGTTACAGTTTAAAAACTAACAACATTATTTTAATGATTAATCCAGTTATACTATTTAAAAATGGAGCAACACTCATTAAATGGAGTCAGACAAGCTGCACAGAAAACTGAAATCCTGTTTATCCACTCCAGTAGCGCAAACTTTCCCCTGTGGCCCCCCC
>NW_010326375.1:0-10485 GCF_000700745.2 Antrostomus carolinensis
CTTCCTGAACTGAGGGGCCCAGAATTGGACATAGTAGTCCGGATGCAGCCTCACCAGGGCAGAGTAGAGAGGGAGGAGAACCCCTCTCAACCTACTAACCACACCCCTTCTAATGCACCCCAGGATGCCATTGGCCTTCCTGGCCACAAGGGCACAGTGCTGGCTCATGGTCATCCTGCTGTCCACCAGGGCTCCCAGATCCCTTTCCCCTACACTGCTCTCTAATAGATCATTCCCCAACTTATACTGGAACCTGGGGTTCCAGTAACCATAAGTAAGGATTAGAATCCTTACTAATATGCCACAGGAAAATTAAAAAAAAAAGAAAAGTCATATCTACTTTCTGCTAATGATGATAATTCAGCTAATGAGAATAATTTCACAAATTAATTCTACACTCATTATTGACTTCCTTGCTCTTTTATTTTGCATCTTTTGGTTACTGTCAAAGTTCAAATTAAAAAAAAAATTCTATCATTTTGGCTAGTGAAAGATACTGTTGCATTTACAAGCTTAAAACCTAAGCAATGTATTAAGTAGACATGCCTACTAGGAACCTGTTATTGCTTCAAATATTATCATTTATCTTATTATAACATTTGTTTTCAATTTCCAAAAACATGACTGACTCAGTCCCACGAGCTGAAACATGTTTAATGTCCTGTGATGCAATACAGCTGCAATTCACAGAAAGAAAAATTAAGAGGCATAAGGGAGCCATTCCATGTTGAAATCGCTGTATGGATGTGTTAAAGGTTGGCTTTTGGGATTAATTTGTAGCTGTTCAAATGATGACCCTTTACTGATACTTCAGTGATTTGGCAAAGGTAGGCAGTGTAATTGCCAGCATTCGCAGATCATTTAATTGGAAGTAAAGAGAGCAAAATATGAACCAAAAATAATTTAGGACATTTTTTACTCATATCGGGGGAAAAAATTGTTTAATATCACAATTTCAGATTGAATGAAGCTTGCATTTATGAACTGAAAGTATATAAAATTGTATGTGATATGGGAAAGATATAAAAATGGCTGGGTTTTATCGAGGAACTTCATATGATTAATTAGATTCCAATCCTACAGAAATTCTCTAGTAGTTCTGACCAGGACAATATTTAGATTATTTTCTCCTTTTCCTTTAGGAAATTAGAACAGAATGAAAACCACCCCTTTAAGCAGGAAGCAGCAAAAAAGCTCATTGTGAAACCATTGAACATTCTGTTGAAGGGTTACATCTGACTGAAACAGCATGAAGACCTTGTGAAAAATGGTAAACGGTTCATTTTAGAAGAGATACTAGACTGCTCCAAGAATTCTGGTACCAGCTTGTAAAAGACCTTTGAGAATTAATCTGTTAGTGCACAATGACTTTCTTTTCTTCTCACCATGGTTATGGTCGAGTAACAGCAATCAAGTATGGTATATGACACATTTTTAGGTGTAATGCCTCACCAAACAAGAGACTTTAGCCATTGCATTTTTTTCATCTCTAAGCTGTGCACGGAGGCAACCACATTTGTCATTTAAGTCATATAAAGCTACTTAAAATGAACAAGGGAAGAAAAGTCAGAAAACAGGAGATTTCACTACAAGTAGATAAAGCTCAGACTAGAAATCCCCAGAGTTTTCATAGATAGCTGGCAAAAGCACAGGAGGCACACAAATCTAAAGTCAGCCTTAGATCTTTCTTCCTTTACTGAGCTTGAAGAAGATTTTCCTTTCAGTCTGTATTTTCTCAAAATACTACTATTATCATAAATTCTTAAAATACAACTGCTCCAGATTTAAGCCAAATTTTTCATAATATATGATTGCAGAAGTGTAATAATGTTCAGGAACTAAATCTCTTCTTAATCTAATCCTGAGTTCAGCTCTGGAGAGATCAAACACAAGAAGCAGTTTTACCAGATTGTATCATGAACACAAACTCTCAAATATGAAAACATACAAAATCAAAACTCCACGAAATTTTTCTAACAAATCCCATATACAGGGAGTAATTGTTTATTAAAATAATTTTAAAAGCTGAGTTTTCCATGCAGGATAGAAATGTAGCATTAGTAATGTTCAACGAAAGAAAACAAAAACCTTTTAAGAGATACTTCTAAAAAGAACATTCCATTACAGCAGTTCGAATCCTCCCATCAGACTTTAAATCTAGGTCTGTCATGACCCAGAACTTTACAGAAATGCAGAAGGAAACCTATACATCTTCAAAGCAATACAGGAATTTAGTTGTGGAAGCGCATAATGTAAAGAACAGCTCCAGTAACTGATAGCTCAGAAGTATTAGAAATAATTTACATGTTAGCAATGGAGGAAGATGTACCATGTTGCACTACAAAATTTAAAGACAGGTAAGTACTTCATTAAAGCAACGGAGTGAAGGAAAATAACATCTGAAACCACAAATATTACAGCTACAGATGACTTCTGAGCACACTTTTGAAATGTGACAGCCAGATACATTTTTGCTCTGCAATGAGATTTAGAAGGTTTCTGTAGAACTAATTGGAAGGATTTTGTGTAATATCTTTATTTTCTCTTACATTCATTCATTCACTTACCATCCTATCAATCCACTATTTACTGAAGGATTCTGTAAATTTTTGTATGAATGCCATTCTGAGGCCATTTTGCATGCCAAAGTGCTGCCCTTGCATTTGCCACCATGACAAGCAGTGTGGCCTGTCTCAAGAATGGTAGAAAAATCATAAGGAAAACCTTATGGTTTCCATAAGGAAAAGAGGATGACAATGTCTGAAGGGGAGGTTAATGAAACGAGATAACAGCCTGGAGCAGAGAAGACTCAAGAAAAAGGAGACATGAAAAATGGGCATAAACCCATGTGTTACGTGAAGGAGGTGAAAAGGAAACAACTATTCATTTTTTGCTTGAAACACAAGAAAAAGGAACATGAAATGAAATTATGAGATAGAAATTAAAATAAACAGGAAGCAATTTTTAATGTAGGACATAATTAATTTGTGAAACTCGTTGCAGAATACCATGGATGATAAAAAGAAAATCACAGAAGAAGAGGATCTATTAAGGGTTATTAACCAACACGTTACAGTTTCTCCTACAGAAATCAGTTTATTAGGCTTTGCTTTTGGATAGGAACTCCAAGAAAATAACATTCTAGGTATGTACTGGGAGAGCAGCTTAAATGTGCTTTGGTCTCATGATTCCACATACTTAAAGAAAGCACAAACATTCCTCTCCTCCATCTGCTAATCAGATCATCTAGATCTCTTCCTTTCAAACAACATGACTGCCTTTGGGTACCTGACACTTTTAGGAACTACATCATTGAATAAGTACAGCACTATTTCTGATCCCTGCTTTTTATTCCTTAAAAGGGACACAATATCACAGAGTACTTCTGCCTGCTTCTTTCCTGGAATCATTGAATTGGTGAAAAAAGATCTCTTATCATTCTGCTTGCAAGTTGGAATACAGCAGAAAATGCACAATATGGCAACTGAAAAGTTCATCGACTCTATTTCATACCACTTCTTTTTCCCCCTTCCGAGTTGATTGTTGATTTTATATAGCAATACATGTCATAATCCTGTTTTTCATAGAGGATTTTTATATACATAACTTACTGTAAATCACTATATCACTTCATTTCTTCAATTATTCAGATATATAAAGAAAAGGAATTAGAATAAACTGTATTTGTCTGTACTGTTTTATCTGTGCACAAGGACTTACCGTGATTTTTTTATTTCAAAATTAATCTGTTTCTCAGATTCCTCCATTATTTTCCTACTTTTCTAAGTACAGTCTTATATATTCAGTATACTGCATTCTGGATTTAGCATCAAAGAGTAACTATCCTAAATATATCTCCTCTGTAAGATTTGTTGAGTTTTGGTGTATATTTTACGTTCTTTGTACTGTAGAATGCATTCACAAAGCATTCTTGTCATTATGCCTTCCACTAAAGAAATATCTAACATTTAATGAAATAGAGTTCAGTTAAACAGAGTTAAGAGAAATAATGTATTTTGAGGTTAATTTTAAACACAGTTCTTACTGTAACTCGTTATCTTCAATTAAAGATGGATTGATGAATGAACAGCTGTAGTAAATATAGAAAATGACACTTCTGGGTAATTTAAAAGAAATACATTGCATTCCTATCATCAATAAATAAAAGTGAAGATTACATCACAGCAAAAAAGTCAACCTGTAGAAATTATGCTACTTGCTGCCTAACAACTACCCCCTGCTTTCTTTGCATTTCAACCTGTTTTGCATTCTCAGGGTGGAACATTTTGAGGACTTGTTTTGTACTTTTGCATATTACTGTGCTATGATCACATTTTCATGTGGAACTTGTAGAAGATCTATTGCCCTATCTGAGTGGGAAATAGAAAGATGAACTGATGCTATCTGAAAATGAATTAAAGAAGATAGGAAGAAATGTGTTCTGCAGTATTGGATAACAAGATGACCTTGATAGTACTTACTGAACACTAAGGTGCTTCCTAGTTTTAGAGTCCTTCTGGATCCCTCTGTGATTTTCTGGGTTTGTATACCTATTGAGGTCAACAATTGTTTCTTTTTTTTAACACCAGCTGCCTTCAGGATCTCTGCTTTTAAAGTCAGAACACTACAATTTGTGATCTGTTATGCTTTGGTTTTAGACTGACAGAACAGTGGTGAGATCCCAGATCGTCATCTGGACACTGTATTTCATCTCATATGTACAAAGCAAAAAACAAGATATAGTACCAAGTCTCCTCAGTCCACACTGTTTTGTTTTTGTTTTTTTTTTTAGTACCAGTCACAGTTCAAAACTTTAAACGAACTGGGCTCTAGCTGTCTACAAATTCTTCGTTGTTTGTTTTTGTTGGTGTTTTTTGGTTTTGGTTGATTTTTTTTTTTCTTTTACTTTGAAAAATTGGAAATAACCAGAAATCAGTCCTCAGGCTTGAAGCTGATGGAACTTTAGTAGTAGACCTGCTGTTTTGGATCTGCATTTCAAGATATCTCTTCCTTTTCCATGGAGAACTGATACATATAGAGGATGCATTCAGAGGATGATCCAAACATGATCTTGTCACCTTGGATTTGGTTTAAACTCATATGGTCGCAATACGGTAAAAATGCAGTGAGATGTTACACAGCAGAAAATAGAGAAGAAAAAACTGTGAGGCTTCTCTGATGAGCCCATATCAAGGCTCTTGCTAGGCCTCTGGTTTCTTAGACCAAGTGGTGAAAAGAATAAACACTCTTTTCAATATCTCAAAGAATACAATACTGACAGCTGAAGAGCTTGGTACTACTTCTGATGTTTTTCTTTAACCTCAGTAGTCTTTATATCAGCATGAATTCTCTGGAATGTAATAGAAAATCAAGTTGTGAGAGGTTAATATCAATAAGCATTTTATATTTCTTAATCATATTTTGTAATTCAGAGGTTGAACACTGATTTCTCTCTTTTTTGTAGGATTTTGAGCAAGCATTGTGAACAAGTTCTAATGAAAATAATGGGAGTTTTGGTGTAGAAATTTCAAAGTAGCTGTAAAATAAGTTTGAATAGTATTATGATAATTTTTTTAAAAATTAATAACTATTTTTAAAATTCAGGTGACAAAAAAAAATGTAGGCACCACAATGCAGGATTCACTTGGAACAGCAGTCATTTACAAAATCCAATAAATGATGACACCCTGAAGTAAGTCTATAAAAGTATGAAAAATGAAGAAAGATAAATATTGAGGGCAGAATACTCATTGCAAAGCCTCCACAAAAAGATAATAGGACTGTTTTTAAAGCTGCGTTTTACTTCTAGAGACACAGGGAGATGATTTAAAGAGGCTTTCATGCTGATTACTTTAGATAAAAATACAGTCTGTTCAAAGGTAGCCAAACATTCTGGGTAGCCAAGTCGATGCAATGTGTTCCAGTAGATTGTGTGTCCACGATTTTCAGAATTTACTGTAGGTACAGCTGGGAGATCTCAGAGATACCCCTTTCTAGAATTCAGCTATTGGGTTATAAAAGTATTTTCACATTTCCTGCAGATGGCTTGATTCTTTTCTTCACTCATAATTTTAATTCAGAATTCATTATGGACAGCTGCTGGCTCTGACAGAACCTAATTGCTCTTTTACTAGAATCAGCTGCAAGCAGTCAGATTTCCTTTTCCTTTGTAGAGTATATTATATATAAACATGGGTGGGGAGAAAAATAACCAATTAACTAAATACATATGGATAAAAAGACTCACTAAGAGTGCTGATCAAATAATGTATCAAACTACAGCTTAGGTCAAAGGAAATTATAGGCCTTGTAGGACATGATAATGTATATATATGGAAATAATTATCAGCACCAATGTAATTGTAATTTGAGATAACACATGGAAAAGGCATTGCTTTTGTTAAAAAAGTCTTACAGAAAATTATAACATTTTAACAAGGGGCAGGTTATTTTACTGAGTAAAAAGTCATTGGTCTCCAGGAGACCTGCTCAACTGAAACTATTTGTTGGTTGAATCCAAGTCAGGCCTCACCTCAATACCTCCGCTGGACAACTTATCAAGAAAATGTGGCATAATTCTGGAACTATTTTTTCTGCTTTACTTCTTATTTAGAAAAAAACAAAACAAAACAAAACAAAACTCCAAACAAACCCCCCCAAAAATCCAAAAACCAAGAACACCACCACCAACAAAAAAAGACTGGGGAATAGTTATTATTCCTAATGCTACAGGAATAAGGTACATCACAAATGAAGGAGCAGACAGCAAAAAGACAACAGATGTGAGGATTCCCTGCCATCTCCCTCCATATGACAAGTACTGAAGAAGGTCAGGATATTTTGCTGTCCTAGTGTCTAGTCTGCTACAGTGAACGAACACACAGAGGGGAAAGTTGTAGATATATAAAACAAGAAACAGCATTAAAGAATGTTCTTTTTTCTACCTGTCCAAAGACACTTAGCAAAATGAAGAGACGTATGTTTAAAATAATAGTAAATAGATGTCTTTTAACATGATGTGTAAAACTACTTGTCAGAAAATAATACTTAGACAAGGAAAAAAGTGAAAGATAACACTGTCAGGTTTTGTTCTTTTAAATGTCTGTACAATCATGAGTATCAGCAATAAAGTATCCACCCATTTCTCTAGGTAGCTAAAGGAGTAATGGGGGAAAAGAATTGAAATTCTCCTGAAGCGGGGCTAAACTAGTCATTAACTGCTTGCTGCTGCAGAGAAAACTTATTGTTGATATTGGAGTTTTATACTTTCCCCTGAAAGTTGTGACATTTGCCATTGTCAGGATACTGGCCTAGACACACCATTGATTCTATATAGTAATAGCATTCACTATGTTCCTCTACAGATTTCTGACTTCTACCAGAAACAAAATCTTATCCTATGTAGTCATAGCAGCTTTTTAGGATTTCAAAGAATAATCCAGCCCTGAGTCACAGCACTGGGGGTATAATCCCTGAATGACAGGCTAAGTGCCAATCAAAGATGACTTTATACACATAGGATTCATTTAATCAAAATGACCACAAGTAGATATTTTCCATTATTTGAACCCGCTTGAAGAAATACTGCTATTATTTGTTATTTGTATGCTTTCCAATTTTAATAATGGATCCAGTGATATTTACAGAGTTTTATGTTTATAAACAATGAAAACACATACTGTACACACAGCAGCTTCAGTTCATGTTTTAGAAAAGGCTGTTTTACTGTGCAGAACTGGTTTCTAACATTAGACAAAACTTGAAAGTGGATCAGCATCAGTTTGCTTCCCAAGAAGAAAGGTATTTGCAGAAATGAAATGACTCCCAGTCACTTACTCTGACTGCATGGTCAGAGTAACTGAGACTATTAATACAAAAAGAATAAAATTAAAAACACAGACATTTACTCATTGCTGTGTTTTCACATTAAGAGGAACTAAACATCTTAAGCAGGCTTGTCAACTACTCATTGTTTTAAGAAGAGAATCTAACAACCTCCCCATCCCTTTCCCTTGACTTTTTATTTGTGAATGAAGACTTTGACAAAAAAGTTGTCTTAATGAGATATATTGTGACGTAAAGCTAACAGCTGAAAAGGAAATAGTGTTACAGTGTTTTCATGTATGGATTATACCTAGCACAGTCTACTATACAGTAGCAACTCAATAGCTGCTGGATAAAGACTTGTGGGTAAAGCAGAGAAAGTTTAGAATATTTATTATATTAAAATACAACTCATTCTAAAATTACTTACTATCTTTTCATCTCCAGAGCTTTCAGCTGTCCAGGGAAATTAGGAAACTGAGTTGTTCTCAGGGTAATGAAAGGGAAGGGATGAGGAAGCTTTTAGTATTTTTCCAGTCTCCTTTGAGAAATCTCTGAATATGTGCTGGAGGGATTTTTTTCCCCCACCATGAAAAAGTCATCTGCAACCTACTCACTGCTAGGATTAGGAATGAGCACTGTGAGGCATGTGGCAGAAGTGGTAGGGAGGTTCAAAAGATATAGAGGTGAAGTAAAACAATTAACTGCAGAATCATTGCCTTAGATATATATTTATTTTTTAAAAATATATATATTTCTTACTCTGAAACAACAAAAATTTGGTAAGTATTTTACTCTAAGAAATACAAGATCATATTTTGTTCTGGTATTTTTAAAAAATTAACTTGTTTTTATTGTGCTAACTGGTTACGTTAGTATACTCTGACACAGATTTGCTTAAAACAGTCACATTCTTCCAAATCCAATTTTTTCTGTTTGCAACAGCAGAATTAACAGTACCTGCCAAAACTTCATAAAGTATCCTAAAGATACGCTCCTCGGTGCTGGTATTAAAAAGAGAGATTCAAACATATAGGATTGCACTTACATGTTAACCTTTTATGTAGTGTTACTGAACCAACTACAGAAGTTTCTGTGATGTTTCGAAAACATAGTGGCATAAAGCTCCAAACACCCTCTGGTGCTATTATTGTGATCTGATTAGCACCTGTTTGTTTGCACTAATCCATCTTCAAACAAAAATGTGTGCTTTCCCCACTATCGTTAGACCACACATTACAGCCTCACCAATGCAGAATCCTAGAGTTTAAGCCTGTATTTTTTTCATTAAAGAAACCCTTTTTTCTAGATCAGCTCTGCAAATTAGGGCAAGTCATGCAGAGACACGAGTCAGATTGTGATATTACTCAACTTCTCTGCAAAGAGACTGAAAGGATGGTCTTAAAATACAACAGTCTGCAAATGAAAAAGCTTCTACCTGCATCAAGTATTTCAACGACCAAAGAAAAATCTTCAGACAAGTTATTCTACATAAACCAAGTCAAGATTTGAACACACATTATGAAAAGTAACTATAAACAGGATGGGAATGCTGTATTTCTTTTGTGATATTATTTATTTTTGTATCCAGCTTTATTTTTGATTTATCTGCCTTACTCTACCAAATCTCACACTGAAAAAAATGATACTGATGCCTTTGAGAGAATGTAACTCAAGCACAAATAACGGAACATCCTAGTTTTTAACAGATGTATTTCTAAATTTAAATTTACATTGATTTGAGGTTTGCTAAACTATCTTTCCTGGTGGATATAGACAGAAAAGGACAGATTTTTTCCTAGAAAGAATTCAATGGCATTATGCATTTATATTACTACCACTTACCTCTTTCATATAGGAAGTCGTAACAGAATACCTGATCACACAAATAAAAATCTACATTTAGATTAGGCCTTGATGCTATCTTTGCTGCTTCACAATCCTTTAATCATAGAATCATAGAACGGTTAGGGTTGTAAGGGACCTTAAAGATCACAGAATCACAGAATCACACAGAATCACAGAGTGTTAGGGATTGGAAGGGACCTCGAAAGATCATCTAGTCCAATCCCCCTGCCAGAGCAGGAACCTAAATGAGATTACACAGGAAGGTGTCCAGGCAGGTTTTGAATGTCTCCAGAGAAGGAGACTCCACAACCTAAATACTAGTTCTAACCCACCTGCCATGAGCAGGGACACCTTCCGCTAGATCAGATTGCTCAAATCCTCATCCAACCTGGCCTTAAACACTTCCAGGGAGGGGGTATCCACAACTTCTTTGGGAAACCTGTTCCAGTGTCTGACCACCCTCACAGTCAAGAAGTTCTTCCTAATATCTGATCTAAACCTACCCTCCTCCAGTTTAAAGCCACTACCCCTTGTTCTATCACTAACTGCCCTTGTAAAAAGTCCCTCCCCAGCTTTCTTGCAGGCTCCCTTCAGGTATCGGAAGGCCGCTATAAGATCTCCATGAAGTCTTCTCTTTTCCAGGCTGAACAGCCCCACCTCTTTCAGTTTGTCCTCGTAGGAGAGGTGCTCCGGCCCTTGGATCATCCTCGTGGCCCTTCTCTGGACTCGTTCTAACAGGTCCATATCTTTCTTGTGTTGAGAGCTCCAGAACTCGACACAGCACTCCAGGTGGAGCCTTCTGAGAGCAGAGTA
>NW_010326376.1:0-6266 GCF_000700745.2 Antrostomus carolinensis
AGGCAGACATCAGACATCCCCATCCTTCTGCCTCACCCACCAAGGGGTGCACCCAGGTCCTTGAGCAAAAGCAACCCCACGAAGTGGTTTACCTTTACCCAAGGCAGGAATAACCCAGACCATTTTTCTCAGCATATTTTTAATGTGAATCGCAGGGACTTTATCCCCTTCCACAGTATGTAAAAGTCTTGATTGTGCAGGGGTGTCTCTGTTGGCAGGTCCTCTGGTGCTGACTAACCAGGTGGCTTTTGCTGAATGTGTGGCCCAGTGTTTGCAAGTTCCACCACCCATTGCTCTCAGTGGGGTTTTCAGCCGCCCATCGCATCGTTTGACTGTCCCGGAGGCTGGTGCGTGACAGGGAACGTGGTACACACACCCAATGCCGTGTTCTGTGGCCCGAGTGTTAGGAGATGATTTCGGAAATGAGTCCCACTGTCCGACTCAGTTCTGTCTGGGGTGCCGTGTCACCACAAGACTTGCTTTCCAAGGCCTAGAACAGTGTTCTGGGTGGTGGCGTGGGGCACAGCACGTGTCTCCAACCAGCCAGTGATTGCTTCCACCATGGTGAGCACGTGGCGCTTGCCACTGCGGGTTTGTGGGAGCGTGATACAGTCAATCTGCCAGGCCTATCTGCATTTATAATTTAGCCACCGTCCTCTGTACCAGAGAGGTTTTAACCTACTACTGAGAAGAAAATCAACCCTATCCGAGCAAAATCAGGACAAAAGAAAAGGGGTTTCATAGAAAACTCCAAGTATGCCTTTTATATCATCGGCCTCTACAAAGTGTTGGGTTCCTGAACCTCAGTCAATTATATAAGCATCCAAAAACTTTGATTTCATGAGGGTCCTATGAAGGTAGTATCTAGTGTGGAAACAAGAGATGCATGAGGCAGGGCGGATAGACTTGGAGCTGGTTCCAGGCTTGGTTATAATCCAGATGACTGATTTGGGTCTGGGCTGCTAAAATTGCAGACTCAAGTCCAGCTGTGAGCTGAGAACATTTTTGCTGGACATCAGCTAAGTACTAGATAACATGGTTTCTCCAGTGATCTTGCAAAATATTTTCTGCTTCTGCTGTTCTCTATGCTGTGCCCAAGGAGCAGCTGTAGTGTCCTGCTGTAAAGTGGTCCAGGGTTGGGCAAGCCTGAGAGAGCTGGAGTTGGTATATTTGTTCCTGCCAAATGGAAGTGGGATCTGTGTAAACAAGTAGTCCCGTTGTTGAGATATAGAGGAATTGCATCCCAATTTGTATTGCAGCCATTCACACCAGTGCATCACAGAACAGCTTCAAAAGGAGATAGGAAATGATACAGTCTCGTACCCCAGAAATATCACTGTAAGTGCTCAGTGGAAGAAGTTAAATGTGAAGTAAAACTAGCATGCAACACTTCTCTTTTCCACTAGCCCTGACAAAACCAAAACCAGACAACAAACGGAAGGGCAAATCATACAACAATTAATTAATTAAAATAATTTTGATTTAGAAAAGGCATTTTTAGAACCTTTGTGTTGAAATAGCTCAGATGTCACATATAGTCCTGTGGAGAATAGGGAGCCTTGTACAAATAAAAGTTGCAGAGTGCTGCTCTTTTGCACCATTCATTAGTGACTGCTACTATCCACTGCTAAAAGATTGATCCAGTCAGTCCTAGGAGGACATAAATCTCAATCCCTTGTCACCGCTACAAATTTCCTGCCATCTGAGGATCATACAGTAGTCCTGTTAATATTGATGTGAATTTTATTGCTGCTTTTGCCAGCAGCCAAATTGTACCTCAGTTTGGAACAAATTTCAAGCTGTTGTGGTGACAAAGTAGTGAAAGTGAATGCAAACTGAAAACCAACACTAGCATCTGGGTTGAGCATCCGTTTATCAGACTATTCTGTACTTTGCAAAAACCACACAGATGGCTAAAGTTTATTTTACTGACTCTTACTTCGTGAAGATACCCAGGTATAAGTATTCCCACATTCATTTGCTTGGAATCTGTGTCCTTTTTTCTTTTATGGAATCTAAAGCTTTTTAATTTTAGAATCATAAAATATTTCACTGATAATTTTGCTGGAGGATGTTAACTGAATAGAAGCATTTTTTTTTTCCAGAAAACACAACATCTTTCATAAAAGGATTTTAATTAATAATTTTATATCACACTACAGATTCTACCTGCTGAGGAAAGCCTTTTCCGAAAATTTTAAACTACGTAGAGTTTGACTTAATATAGTAGAAATATGGAACTTTAATTGTTAAACAGAATTTAGTAGCAACATCAGATGGGTATGGCAGAAATTCAAGAAAAAAGTGCAGGAGCTCTTTCTTCTACTTCAGTAATCTGCAGCTAACAAGTTAATCCTTTGATCCTACAGATCGCAGAAGCTGTTGGATGTCAAAACCTGATAAAAATCTCCAGGCAGTCACAGGGTTTTCTCCCCCTCATTTGACTCTGAGTCATCCAGCCTGAGCTTAAATAAGTATGATTATTATGGCACAGGAAATGCACTTTATTTGGCCGTAGGACTTCCTAAAGAAATTGTTATTGTTGGATGTTAAATAATTACATTAAAACATAATGTATTTTTTACTTAAGCCTTTGACTACTGCATGTGTGTAAGAGTTGCCTCAAGGAAGTTAGTTTATGCCAGACAGTAAAAGTGCCAAAAATATTCTCCAGGTGTAGGGCACTCCCTGTCTCTTAATCTGCAAAGTGTTTCTGCAAATGGTCAGAGGCGCTTCTGCCAAGGAGACCTCCTGCTCTTACCCTCACCCTCGCTCTTTGGCAATGAGATGGGAGAATAGCTTTCACTTGGTTATTCCTGTGATACAGTGAGAAACAGCCATCAGATTTCTAAATTTTGCATGCAGAAAGAGGACCAGTTCGGGGGAATGCCGTTTGAAATGGTGGCATTCAGCCACTCCCGGCAGGGGAGCTGTAGCACTGCGTCCTGGCCGGCACGCTTGTCGGAGGGCACCCCAAACCTTTCCTCCCCATGACTTGACCATACTTCCCTTGTGCAACAGCCGGACCTCTGCCCACTGTGGTCATTGACTTGAGAATGTCCTTTGCCTGCAGATTCCTTCTTGAAACAGGAGGGGACAGGAGAAAAGAAAGGTAGAAGCAGCTGTGGTGTATGTTAACTGCAGTAGGTAGGTTTACGTTAGGTAGTAGGCTGTGTATGGCCATGGATCATAGGTTGGATATTGCTGCTTTTCAGTGATTGCAGAGCAGGGGCAAGGGCCAACCTGCAAAGTGCTCTGGCGTGGAGAGGGAGCACTTAACTCCAGCGTGGAGATACATGGTACCATGTGTGCAGTTCACTAGGCTCTTTCGCCTGAATGAAAGCATTTTGGTGGAAGCAGGTCTGCTGCAAAAGCAGTTTCCTAGTCAGAACACAAATCAGGCAGAGAAATCTTTGGTTCTGTGATTACCAACAAAAACCCCCCACCTTACTTTTATTGTATTTCTTCCGAGACGTCGCTGCCTACCTTAAGCAGAGTTCAAGACTGTTTGTAATAATGGCTCAGGTTCATGACTCCTGCTAAAGTAACAAACCCTCTCTGAACATTAACAATCTGCATATGCCTGTCGTGAAGTAGAGAGGTTATGTCCTTTTCAGGGAGTCTGAGTGTGTGAGTGTGCATGCACGAGCTGAAATAAAAACAACCCTGAGTTTGATAACTCCACTGATAATGTTAAGTCTTGGCTGCATTAAGATCAGATTATGAAAAGATCAGAAGACAGCTGTTGCTCTGTGGGAGGGATCAATTCATGGCTGCAGGCTTGCCTGGGACACTCAGCTGCCACTATGTTGTTTGTTTAATCTCTGCCAGGTCACTTTATCTCTTTGGCTACATTTAAACTGGGACATCTAAAGTACTTGGCACTCTTTCAAACTCTTAATTGGGAGTTTAGCCCAGATCCCACAGTAGGGTGGGTTTTACTGGCTTTTTCTGCCACAGTCTGGTTTTCTTGGAAATGAAACTCCAATGTGGGATCAGAGAGGAAACACAAGAGCTCCAGCCAGGTCCTTTGTGCAGTGATGCAGCTGGGCAGTGCAGGACCTTAGGAGATGCATCTCCAAGTCAATTTATTTTTTATGTTTCAGCTTCTAGTCTGTAAAACAGGGGTAACAGCACTACCAGCTCCACAGGTTGTATTACGACAAGGAAAAGGCATTAAGGTTAGCTTGGCTTGGTAGATCAATGATGACAATTTTTGGTTGGTTGGTTGGTTCAGACCACTAGCTGAGACAACTTAGACCATAATATGAGAGTCATCTCTCTTCCTAGAGCCTTTACAACTGATACCAACAGAAGAATATAAGAAAGATGCAAGCATGTATGACACCTCCCCACTCTCCTATCCTCCAGCAATTTGCAGCTCAGGGCCTTCCTGATCCAGAGGTGTTCTCTTGTATTGAGGAGCACTTTGTGATTTTATTTCTGTGCTTTTACACAGTTTTGGAACCCATATATGCTGAAGAGTTGATGATACTGTGAGCAGTGAAGGCCCAAGAGCAAACAGGTTTATGTTTGCAGTGGTCAAGTAACTAATGTAGATCTCCACCTGTGTTTTTCATAGTTTCCAGCAGGACCACAGAAAATTTAAAAAGTCCTGGCCAAAAGAGCTTTTGGTCTCTACTCAGCAAGATGCTGCAAATTGAGACCAAGCAAACATCTGTAAGCTGTTACGTTGGAAACACTCCTGTCTCAGGACAAGAACACTTCCAATACCCAGACCCAGAGATGAAGTCTTGTACATCAACAGTTCTCCTGGCTTGTCAGATCCTTACCATAACATACACATTTTCAAAAATTCAGTTGATGGCAGTTGAGATACCTTTTAGTCTTTAGTTCTTAATGATTAAATTACTTTTATGTAGCCTTTCTTTATTTATCAGCCTAGGTGGATTTGTAAGAAACAAAATGACATTACACCAGCCTAATCTTCTCTGACAGGGTCACAAGGCCATGTCACTAGAGCAGAAGCAATCAATGACAAATATCCAGGCTGTGATAAGGGCTTTGATTCTGTTTCTACTTATTTCCTTCAGGCAAAGTAGAGATATGTAGAGTAGATGAGTTTGTTGTAAGTATTTTACAAGGCCCATTTGCAGCCTGTATCCAGAGAATAATTTTTGTCGTCTCCTTTTCCTATCAAAGGTTGTATGGAAAGCATGCAAGATGTGCCTGGTCTTGAGCACCGTGTCATTAGTGATCCAAACGGCATAATTGTACTGGGTCTGGCTGGGTTGGAGTTAACTTTCTTTATAGCCACTTGTACCCTGCTGTTTTGGATTTGTGACTAAAACAGTGTTAATGACACACCAGTGTTTTGGCTGTTGATGACCCAGACTTGCACGATGTCAAGGCTTTCTCTTTGTCCCACTCTGTCCCCCTAGCAGCTGGGCCTCACGTGGGCAAAAGACTGGGAGAGGACTCAGGCTCAACTGACCCAGACTAACCAAGGAGATATTCCCTGCCCTACAACATCATGCTCAGCACTAAAAACTGAAGGGAGGGTTTTTGGGAGGGAGGTGGGCATTGCTCAGAGACTAGGCATTGGCCTACGTGTGGGAGGTGATGAGGGATTATGTTTCAATCCCTTGTCAGCTGGGTTTCTTTTTCCTCTTTCCTTCAGTTATTGAACTGTCTTTATCTTCACTCACAGATTTTCTCACTTTTGCTCTTTCTTTTCTCTTCCCTGGTGCTGGTCAGGGTCAACCACCATAATAATAGAGAATAAGATTATGAAATTAGCAGAAAACATGAAGTTTGGTGATATTAAAAGCACACCTGGATACGATTTATATCTCTATGGTAGCTGGAGATGGATTATATGGTTTCTTTCAGCACTCTGAAATCTCCTTGGTTAAATGAAGAAGTAAGACTTTAATGACATGAAGAATTATGTCTCCTTCCTCAGCTATCCTTGGCTATAAAGAGCTGTCTTAGTTAAGTTAGGCTCAGCTGCACACTCTGCTTTTGCTGTGGATGGAGAGTATATGCAGATGATGATGACAGTGGCTCAGCTGATGTGACTTTGGCCGTCTCAGACTTTGTCTGTTGGGTCTCACTGCATTTGTCCCATGCTATGAGATATCCCTTATATTTGAGCGGTCTCATAGGAAGAGAATAATCCACTAGCAGTGCAGGCTGAATTCACAGTTCAGATTGATGTAGCTCTCTTGATGTGTCTGGAAGAGAAGCTGACCCACTATCTTTAACATTTCCCACCTGCCTTGTGGAGTAACTCCAGAGCATTG
>NW_010326376.1:6600-14242 GCF_000700745.2 Antrostomus carolinensis
GGAGTTGTTCAAGGCCAGGCTGGATGAGGCTTGGAGCAACCTGGTCTAGTGGAAGGTGTCCCTGCTGATGGCAGGGGGGTTGGAACTGGATGAGTTTTAAGGTCCCTTCCAACCCAAACCATTCTATGTTTCTGTGATTAATTCAGCATGGGTTTTATAACTGTTAGCTGCAGATACGGCAGTTTCCTTTGCAGATTAAGGAGAGATGGCATAACAGAAATGACTGACTGGATGTCACTGCTGTGTTGTGACAGGCTGTCCTCTAAGAAGTAGTGATTGATGCCGTGTATAAAACAGAGCCATTATATGTGCTGTTTATATTGAAACAGTACTTAAAATGTGGGCTGTCAGTCAAAGCACTGATTACTTACACAGTGCTATAATAAGTGGTGGTGGGTGCAGTGAACAAAGTAGCAGAGTACGTGTTTGTTTCGGAGCTTCAGACAGCGTTGTCTCTTTATTTCCAGTCTGCATCTAGCCATAATAAAAGTATCTATTCTATGCCTTGCCTAAAGCATGGGACTTCACTGGAGGCTGCTAGGAAATCTTTGGTACTGACATCAGTATTAAAACCAGCTTCTGAAACAGGCTGATGACCCTTTTTTTTCCACTTGAGCAAACCTCAGTGCTCTGTGGGAGCATTTTCCATGGCTGCAGAAGCCTCCAAGGCCTCATCTGCACACCCCCATTTATCTGTGCTTTGCAGAGGGTTTGAGGACGCCTCTCAATAGGCTTCACTGAGTGCTGTGGATGGAGTGGATACCTCACAGTGAAGACACAGGACCTGGTCCCAGGGGATATAAATTCTGCCCTGTTTCTGGCTGGCTGGCAAGTTCTAGGGCAAGTCATTCCCTGGGCCTCTGTCTGCAGCTGTGGTATGGAGCTGGTGGGATGAACTCACTTCAGAAGATGGGTGGAAGGGGGAGCTGCTCAGCTGTGCACTGGTGTTTCTGCACTGCATGAAACTTTGCAGATAGGCTAGGGAAGAAGATAGGACCACCTTCCTTTCCTGCTCCCTTCCCTGCTAACGGGCTTTCAGAGCAGAGCAGACATGAGGAGCAAGTGTCTGAGTGCTGCTGCAAAGCATGGGGGTGCTACGTGTCCTGACATGAGCTTGGCCTGAATGACAGAGAGGCAGCGGGAACTTCACCTGATCTCGTACCGCTTTGTGGCGTGTATGTTAGGATGTGAAACACCAGGTTAGTGTTACTATGGCACTGCTGAAAGGACACCAAAATCTATGAGGTTTGCAATGAGATAGAACAAAAAAGAACTTGCTTCTTTCCCCGCTTCTGCTTATTAAGTGGAAGAGAGAAAAAAGCATGTTCCTTTCACAATTACAGAGAATAGTAAAATCATTGAATTTTCCCTTCTTTCCATTTGCTGTTCGTTTTCTAAAACCATTAAGGTTTGTCACATTCATAATGACAGTTCCTGCTATGTGCTTGTAAGCTGTATCCTTGTAGTGACAGATAGTTTGCGTATGCCAAAAAAACCCAGTCCTTAAGTACAGACATCACTTACAGCTAAAAAGCTTTTCCTTTTTGTGCTCATCTTATGACCATCCTGAAAATCAGCTGTCGGTAACAACTATCACAGCGGTAGCATCTGAATATTGTGGTTTGATATGTCACTGTCACACTCAAACCATCTTTGAGTATAACCTTGCAGAGCAATATAAAGTTATTTCCAGAATTTTATTTTTCTGCAAAATTAAAATAAATGGTCTCAATTGTACTTGAACTGTCAAGGTACAGCTTGATTATGTAGAGAGACTGTATAATCATGTTTTTCTTCTTATCTTCTGATGTGAACATATTAATAATTTTGTTTTATTTTTGTACATTTGTAAATTACACATTGCTCTGTAGTAGTTGTAGCTTCCAACTCCTTTGTTAGGATGTGCTGCATTGTTTTATACTGTAAATTTCTGTCTATACTTATTTAGCTCTTTAAAAATGTTTCTGATTAAAGATAATTTTTACTATCATAAATATGCTGCTTTAGTTATTTTTTTGTAGAAAAAAATTGGAACCAGTACAACCTCTGGTTTCACAAATGAGGCAATTCAGAATGGGCTTGTTACTTGGACTGGGCCCTGCACACAGCACTGGGATCCACAGAAAAACCTTCTACCTTGCGTTTGTTCTAAAAAGCACATTGCTTCTAATCCCACTGCTTTCCACAAATCTCCATGCACAAAACTGTGCCCCAGTGTCACGAGGAGCTCACTTTGGTTTTGTGCCATTTGTGAAACTGAAGTTGACTTTTCAGTCATGTTACAGGTATGTAATGATGCCTTCCAGTGCTCTTTGTGAAATGGATTTTATTTTTTTTTCCTTTTTAAGGAAATTTGTTTTGGAGAAAAGCGCATCACACAAACTCACTGCTTCTGCTTTCTTTTGTCTTTTTCCTTCTCCCTCTTCCAGACCAGGATGAGAGAGCAGCAGAGCTCAGCAGGGAGCAGAATGAGAAGACCATTCGCAGCACGCAGACGGCTCTCCGCAATTTCCGAGAGTTCCTCATCTCCAAGTACCCCTCTGAGACCCGGGAGATCTATGTCATCCCCTGCAAAGAGCTTGATGCCTACCTTGCTTCCTTCTTTGTAGATGCCAGACAAAAGGATGGGTCTGAATACGAGCCAAACAGTCTGGCCAACTACCAGTGTGGGCTAGAGCGGTATCTCAAAGAGCACAGGTATGGATACAGTATTACAAGGGATAAGGAGTTCAAGAGGTCCCAGGAAGCCCTGAAGCAAAAGCAGATAGAGCTGAGGTGTAAAGGAAAAGGGAACAAGCCACACAAATCCATGAAGCTCACCTTTGCTGATGAGCTTATCCTGCGCAAAAGAGGCTTGTTGAGCCGGTACAATCCCGAAGGGCTGCTGATCCTTGTCTGGCTGAACAATACTAAGGCCTTTGGACACTGCACGGGTTTCCACGGGTCCACCCTCAAGTGGGGAGACATCCGGCTGCGGGTGACAGAGACTGGGTTGGAGTACCTGGAGTGGATGGGGCCAGACAACGGAGACGTCAATGCCAAGAGCAAGAGAGGTGGGACGGACTCCCGGGTGTATGCCACCCAGCACTCCCCACAGACCTGCCCCGTGCAAGACTACAAGGAGTATGCCCAGAGGCGGCCTCCAGCCATGCGCTACGAGGACGCACCTTTTTACCTGTCCATCAAACCCGTCGTCAACTTGGCTGCGCTTCACTGGTACAATTGCCAAGCCCTGGGGAAAAACAAGCTTGCCAAGATGGTAAAGACGATGTGCGAGAAAGGCAACATCCCTGGCAGAAAGACCAACTTCAGTGTCTACCAGAGCTGTAGCACCCTCTCAGAAGCGCAGAGCAACCAGCTGGTGCTGATCTGCAATAACTTGAGCCAGCAGGCTGCCCAGTCCATGGCGAGCCACTCCAATACTGGCAACTTCATAGTGTCAGCATCCTATGACTCTTCTTCTGACACAGCTTGAAAGAAGGATATCACCTGAACGCTTTTTTTCTTTTCCCTTTTGTTTCAAGCATTGAATTGGTGCCCAATGATACACATCAACTGTGATTGTCCACTGTTCCCCTGTAGCCCTCTCTCCAGTGTTAATTCACTTTATAAAAATATATAAATATATAATATATTTTTCTTTTTACAAATAAGTCAATAGAAATAGTTTAGTATTACTAACATAGTATTTATAGTGTTGATACAAGAATGAAAGGTACTTATGGGTTATAATAGAAATGCAGATTTTAAAAGGACAGAAATGGTTCTCAGGCAACACAAGATTGACTGGAAATACCATTTTTAACATGCACACATCAGTGAGTGCAAATCCCCAGGGAGGCTTATGTAGCAATTCTATTTTAAAGCATTTTTCAACATCTTATTTTAACATGACCTCCCAAAGTGGAGGAGACAAACTTATCACTGGCTGCTGCTTCTTACCTGCTGGCTTATTCTTGATCAGCAAAACCAAGAAATAAGAGATTCATCAATGTAAGTTCATGAGACCATTTATGACATTTTTTGTCCGTTCTTTATTTTGTTTCCTGAGGCTCATTTATGCCAGATGGGAAAAAAATCCTTAAGTCAGCTAAAGGCTATTTTTAAGTTTTGGTTTTGTTGGTGATTTTCTGTGATCAAAATGTTGCTGGTCTTTAGACTAAAAAGTATTGTTTTCAACAATATGCAAAATTAGAATGGCAAAAGCACTGTCATACAATAATTTTATCTGTTTAAGCATGGGTTGTTAGTATTTTGTCACTGGGTATACTTAATGTAAAGTCTACTGACTTGGAGCCACTCTTTCAGTATTCTGGGGAATGCAACAGTGCAGAAAAATCCACAATCTTATGTCTTAAGCTATCATTTGAAATCCACGAAAAAATACCATGCAGAGTGTAACAGTAATTTTCTACAGAAAATGAGAAAGCTGGGTAGTTTTCAGTGCTGGAAAACAAAGTCAGCTCCAAGTAATCTATTTCTGTAGCAGACAACGGAAAATGTGCATGTGAATCTGAAGGCAGAATTTTGTCCTTAAAGCCTTGAAACAATGAGTGCTACTGTTCCAACATTTGACTTTACAACATAATTGTTCTTCCCTAAGTACGTGGAAAACACTGACAAATTCAGTGTTTCAGTGGAAGATTATAATTTTTTACCTTTAAAATGAGGTACAGTACTTCTCCAGCAATTCAGGTTAGTTTATGTTCCACTAGGATATCCTAGGGCTGTGATGAGGCTTTAGACAAGACTGCTGGGGTGATCCGATGCCCACTGAAGTCAATGAAAGAGTCAGCCTCAGCTGACTTCCCATGGGTGTTGGATCCAACTGTTACTGAGGGGCTTTGTTGTTGTTGTTGTTGTTGTTGTGTTTCTTTATGCTTGTTTGTCTTTATTCCTTCACATTTCTGCACATCCTTCATATTCTTTGGATCTGCAACTGTGCAGTGACTTTAATAATCACTAATTCCAAAGAAAGGGTGAAGCAAAGATAGCAGTTAGAAATAAAAATAAAAACAACGCACCTGGCACCATTTAAAACCTAGGATGTTGCTAGGATGAAATGTTCCTGTGTGCGAGGGAGGTGGCAGAATGCCTGCACCTCACTTAAGCCTTATTGAAGGTTTGTTTTGGGGATAGGGTAGGTAGCAGATGTGCCTCTGGAAGTTCTAAGAACAGAGATTTCCACTACAATAATCATCTGTCCTCCCATGAAGCTTCCTGCAGGTGACGCAGCCTGGCTCTGATCTCTTTGTGCTCCGCACATAGCAAGGCTGGTACAAAGCCTGGGTTTCCTGTGTGCTGGCTGTCCCAGGGTCTTGCATGGCACGGCAGTGGGACCACCCGATCTGCAGCCTCTGAGTTACTGGCCACTGTTTCTCAGGGCTGTAGGGTGGCCAGTAGACTGGTGGTAACAGGCAGCCACTCATACTACAGAGCTGTGCTTTTGTGACTTGGTTTTGGGGCTTGAGACCAAATCATGACACTGCTGAAGTAATTGCAAGCTGTGTCCGTGACTTTCAGTGCTGTGGCAAATCTGACTTGTAGGTGAAGGAGAAAGAAGCACAGAAAGACTTCAGGTGAAGTCAGCAAGAAGGCTGCCCAGCTTCCAGGTGAGAGCAGCCATCTGATTGCTGTTAGCACAGCCTTGCCTTTTCACGACAGTGCTTGTAATGTGATACAGTTAAAGATAATTTTGCAAGGCCAGTGCTGCTCTCTGTGGGATTTCTTTGCTGTTTCCCACTGAGGACTCACACAGCTGCTCTTAGTGTGTGCTGGAGTGCGGGAGGTTCCATGTCAAGGAGCTCCCTAGGAGTGCCAGGTGAGAGCTCAACCATGGAGCCAGCCTCTAGGAAAGTCTTTGGTCTCTATTCCTCCCCCGTTGGCACTCATCTCAGCACTTCCCAGTGGCAGCTATTGCAGGATCTGACCTCCTTACCCACCTTGCCTTACCTGTGCTGCAACACAAGGCTGGGTGTCCACTGGCTTTTGTGCAGCAGCAGATCTCCGTTTCCCATCTCTCCTTCCCTGCCCAGCCACCGCTCTTTGCTGGGCAGAGCTGCCTTGAGCTTGTGGGGAAAAGAAGCCCTGTCCACGGTGTGTCTGTCTTGTGTCTCTCCTCAAGCCCCACAAGGCAGGTAACCAGACCTTATAACCAAATCGCTTCTCACACTATTATCAGGCTCAGTTTGACAGTGGGATGCATCTTCTGCAGTTATGCCTTAGATGTGTTGCTTGAGAGTGGGCTATTTTGTGTGGCCTATTTAGTGTGGTAGTTCCACAGTTCTTGTCTTGGAGGAGGCAGATCACCGGCTGTGGATGTGCCATGCTGTAAGAAGGTCTTTGAAGTACTGCTTCACATCACTGCTGTAATTCAGCCCCAGTACAGACCTTGGCTCCGTCAGCAGGAGCCAAAAATGCTCAGAGTCAGCCAGAAGAAAGAAGACAGGTACTCTTGGGTTTTGAGCTGGGAGGTCATAAAAATAATTTCCCATGACTCCTTGACTCCATATAATGTCTGAATTACCACAATATGAGTATGGCTCGTGCTAATGTCCGTCCCGTGCGATGGGTGAGGCAATGTCTCTGATACCCTCAGCTTAGCAGAGCACATCAGCAACTTTTGGTTATCTGGTTGGAAGGTGAGCTGTGGAGTATGTGTGCTTATTGTGATAGCCTCAATAGTATAGGGGTGGTTTTGTTCTGCTTTATGACATCTCTATTAACACCAGCTTCCAGTTGGTGCTGATGGCAGATTGCCTGGCAAATTCTGACGAGGCAGCCCCAAATAGACTGCTTGTTGAAGTTGTTAAACACATATG
Source organism: Antrostomus carolinensis (assembly GCF_000700745.2). Taxonomy (NCBI): domain Eukaryota; kingdom Metazoa; phylum Chordata; class Aves; order Caprimulgiformes; family Caprimulgidae; genus Antrostomus; species Antrostomus carolinensis. The sequence continues at coordinate 13,422 of NW_010326376.1, forward strand.
GCCAGAATATGATACCTAAGTAGTATCATACTCTAAAAATAAATTTATTAGCTTTGAAGGGCATTTAGCACAACGCATTATCCAGTCTTCATCTGCGGACAGTTGCCAGGAGTGGAGTGACCACAGCTTAGTGAATTACCATTTGTATTAAGGCCCAGGGAGGGTTGTTAATGCACTGGGAAGGGAGACTTCTGATTTAAACCCCTCTCATGGTTTTGTTTTATGCTGGCAGGAGAGTAGATGTCCTGGTTGCTGTGGCTCAGCTGACAGGTGTCAAGTCACTTGCTCATAATTGTCTCCGAGAACTCTGACTGAGGTTGCCAAACCTGCTCCACCAGCAAGTTACAAGCTCACTGTGATGGTGTGCTGCGTCCCTGGTGCTAAGACACAGCAGTGTGACTCGGGGCTAGTGCTGCCAACTCTTACAAGTCTTCCTCTCTGCCTAAGCAAAGGATTGGGATCCCCCACCACGGTTCTCGATACCAAGTACCTTTTATGAAATCAAAATGGCAGCTGGCAAAACACCTTACTTCTCCTGCCCAGCACAGCCTGTAAGCTGGTGGCTAGGTGGGGTGGCTTACAGTGAGGCACTGCAGGCAGCTGGCTGTGCTCCTGAGAACACTGTGCTCCGATGTAAAATCTGAGCTTTCACCCCATGGTACAGACTGTGATTTCCATAAGAGGGGGGTAGCTGGCTCCAAAACGGGGCTTGCTTTTCTCCTTTTTTCCCTCCCTTTTTCCTGCCACTCACCTTTCTTTGATCTGGGATTAGACCTCTTTAGTGAGTCATTTCTACTCACTAGCCCAGCAGAAAATCATAG
>NW_010326377.1:0-18746 GCF_000700745.2 Antrostomus carolinensis
GGCGGGACTTTAAGAAGTTCCCTCGCTCAGGGCAGGTCTCGCCGCTGCCCCCGCCTCCTCCGGCGCCCGCCCCGGCGCCCTGTGCTGGAGGTGGCCCGGCCGGGCTGGGGGCTGCTCCACGCGACGGCTGCCATCTCCCCTCCGGGCCCGCGATGTCCCTCGGGGGAGGCCGGCCGCGGGGGGCCGCTGCCGCGCTTCCCGCCCAAAGCCTCACGGCAGAGGCTCCGAGGCGGAAAACAAACCAGAAGATGGGTCCATCAATTCATTGCTAAGCCGACTATTTATCTTCAAAGAATTATATGAAATTTATAATCTGAAGAATACAGGAAAGAGAAGGGCTACCAGAAACTAGACACTGTTCAAATTAATTGTCTCAATCAGTGTCAGCAGACATTTGCTCTAAAATAATTTGTATCTCAGAAGTGTCAAGGGTGGAACCCATAAAACTTCTCTTTAAAAACAGACTTATGTCACTTCAAAGATCAGAGCAACTCTGCTTAAGATAGTAGTAGTAGTAGTAGTAGTAGTAGTAGTAGTGGGCTTCTTCAGGCTTGAGGAGTCCAGTGCTTCTCACTGCATTACAGCTACACTTGCTGAGCGTATCAGATACAGCAACCAGAACAGTCCAGTGGTGCAGAGAAGCATAGCAGTCCCACCCAAGAACGCAGACATAGAAACGAAGCTTGTTGATTGGCACCGCAGGGTAGGAAATAGCAGACTTTGTACTTTTTTACTGGACTGGTAGTCTTTTTAATACACACCAGTTTCAGAATACCAGACTTGGTTTTTTTCTAGCCTTGTCCCTGTGAACAATGCCATTAGAACATAGACCAAAGAAGTAATGGTATGGTATTAGTGCCAGTCCAACTTTAAGACTGGTTATGTATAACTGAAAGCTGTGGCTGTTGGTTACATACTGTCAGCTATTTCTGTCTATATCATGTTCCTGGATGTAGGAATTTGCATTCATTAGGCAAGAGTATAAACCTTACAGCACCTCCTGATTTAATTTTTTCAGGGATCTTTGCCCTTCAAATCTGTCTGTTTACACCTAGGTTGGTTTTTTTGTGTGTGTGTGTATTGTACAAAGCCAGTTTAGGTTGATAAAGAAAAAATACAGGCAACTGGCTTACTCGTTTTTAACATTTTTAGGTTGTTTACTTGGACAAAAATGCTGTTCAAAACCATAAAATAATGATTTTGCACCAAGTTTTGTGGTTTGAATACTGACCATTATTTCACAATGGTGAAAGAAGTAGCTCAGCTTTGAAAGCCATCAATGCACAAGAGGCCTTTGCAAAAATTTCACTCACTAGTTGTTATTTCGTCATGTGAATGCTGATTTTCTTTTACATGCATCACCTGAGCTTTGATTGCTTTTTAAAGCTATTTATAAATGTCATGGTGTCAGTTAATGAGTGAGTCATTTCAGTAAAACCTCAGTTCTGCCTGGTTGTGAAACTTCATCCAAAAGTTGAATTGAAAGTTTCTGAGGTTTAAAAAATTGAGATAAGTTTGTTTCCTTCATTTCTGTTGTACTTCTGGTTTGGGGACAGAAGCAGAAGTGGAGAAAAGATATGAAAGTGTCTGTTTTTGCAAGATTTCCAGTTTCATTTTGCAGGCTTAAGAGATTCAGATAATCACACAACTTCTGGAGTAATCTCCCAGCATAAATAACAGAAGTGTTTTCTCTTGAACAAAGTCAACCTGATTAAACAAAACATGTGATACACAGTGGAAAACAACAGAAGAAGCAAAATGGCAACATATCCAGGATTTACTTGTGATATGTTTAATGTTTTATTTTCAAATATATTACAGCAATTTGTTCTTCAAATAAAAATTACAATTAAATATAACATTTAAAAATCATTACAAATTAAGGCTTTGCTGTGAATATTTTCAGAAATGGATTATTGAACAGACTAGCACATTTAAAAAACTAACCATAACAAAAAAAAATTATTTTCCAGACTCAAGTGCAGAGAGTTTCATTTACCTCAAATCAGGCTGCATGTGTCCTGCTGAAGTCAGCCAACAATTTCGATGTTACAGTGAAGAGAGATTTGATTTACTGTCAGCAGGTCGGATGGTAGAAAGGATACTTGTAAAGGTATTTTCTTTCTCCTCTAGATGAGAGTGTAAGCCTCCAGTGTTCACATGAAGTACTCCAGAGAGTTGCTGCAGCTTTTTGAGTCATACCAGACATCAAGTTTTAAAGATACGTGGCAAAATTCTCTGTGCTGGCCAGTTGCAGGTATTCCAGGGTACCTGATCGGTAGCTGGGCACCCGTGAAAGCTCCCTTGTCTTGAACCCTTCGTTTTCCCTTTTCTGAAGAATATTTGTTATCATCTCTGCTAAGTCATCTTGTAACCGCTGCTGATTCTCCCTGAAAGCAACAGGATGGAAAAAAAAAATCAGTGATTCACGTTTTTAGTGATCCCCAGTGGTTTTTAAAGATCTCTTCTATGTTTATCTTCATTACATTCACACACTATTGATAGAAAGTGTGGGCAGAACCAAATTCAGGTTCTGTATTTGGGAATAGAATTCAGGATTTATGTGTGGTTTTTTCAGCTAGTATGGCTCACTGTCTGCATAGGAGGTCTGTAGCTGTGTCATTATCAACCTTAAAAAAATTTCAGCATCATTTACATGAAAAGGAAGACATTAGTTAGATTAAATCCAAATCAAAATAGATTCTAGCTCTCAACATCATTACTGGTGCTAGCACTTCCACTATTCAACTTCAGGTGGCCTTCAGTAACAGAGTTGCCACTTTTTAATAAATTTCTGCAGTGTGTTTGGCTTTTGCTGGAGTACCCCACATATGACAATTTTAAGGGGCAATTTTATCAGTGACAGCCTATTATGAGGAAGCAAAACCAAAAACATCATTGACCGCAGTAAGACAGCTCAAGAAGTATTTTCAGTAGTTGAATTGCAGAAGACTTGCCAATTTGATAAGTCTGATAGTCTCAACTGATCGTGTAAATTCAAAAAGGTGTTCTGAGTTTACAAAAGAGTAATTTCCTGCTCAGCCCAGAGACAAACACTTGTACTTTATATAATTGCTTCAAGTTGTACTGAAACACTGTCATTTCAAAGCAGATGTCAGAAAATTCCCACTTGGTAAAGAGTGACTGTACACAGGAGTTTAGAGCAGAAAGTAAGGAACTTCCACATTTAATGAATTTGCAGGAAATAATACAATACTTGTATGCAAAATACACGTGGAATAAATGCAACCAGTTATCCTGACTTCCATTTTGCATGGCTTCTCAAAAACAACACTTCCGCTATTACTATGTTTTTATTCAGTACTAATGCAAAATGATAGCTCAGTTCCAGGACATCAACCTCATATTTCTTTCTTGTCTCTTCTGTATTAGAAAGTAAGCTTTGGTTAAATTTTTAAAGAGTTTATGCCTGTGCAATACTACAGTAATTTTGTGCGCCTCTTCTAGCAGAATACTGCTCAAAATCCTCAAGTTTCATTCCTCCTACAGATTCCTCCACAAGAGCTTACAGCCATAGCATGATATTACAGAGAGCTGCACATTCAGTTGCAGTTATCCTCTCACTGTCACATACAGGTGCCATTAGGACTAAAGTTTGGGGAGTATTAATGTTTTTAAATTTTCTGTCCGTCTCTTGCACTTACTACATCAGCAAGTTGTCTTATAAGTCTTATTTCTCTTTCAAGGAAATAAACCTGTTAAGCACTTATATATGCAAATAACCTTCATGCATAGTCCCATGTCATGAATATTTACACGTTTATATGCACATACACTGTTAAGCCTCTAACTACTGAAAGCAAGTTGGTTGAGTGATATAAAAAACCCACAAGTGCCACAGAGGAACAGCGAAGGCTAAAGCACAAAGACAGGGAGTTTATCTTCCTTTTTCACATATAAAGAGCATCTTACACAGAAGGAGGTGTTGGGAGATTGTATTTCTTGTCCTCAGTACCCGTCAACCAGTAGGTAATCTCTGTTCCTCTGCCCTAAATATGTATGACAAAGAAGAGAAAGCACAATTTAGGGATTAGAATGCATTTTTTGTATTTAATTTACTTAAATAATACTGTATTGCACATTTAAGTGTTTGTCTTTGCTTGTTTTCAGTAACTGATGCTCACAGCAAAGAACTCAAAATCAGATGTAAGAAGAATAATGGAGGAGATGCAGCTGCACACCCACTCCCTTGTTCCATGCCCTGAAACACATGCCATGGGAGAGGTGAGATGTGCTGCCTGCCATCAGCTCCCAAGTATAAACATCTGCCAAGTGTAATAGCCTGAAATAAAGGGACTGGTAGATAGACAGTCAGATATCAGAGCATGAGCAAATTAACAATAGATTCAGCTTCCCTTCCATCAGATTAATTCAGTCCACAATTTTCTGTTACAAACCGTATGTTTCATTTATTTTCCACGTTTTTATGTTGCTTTCATTTATGACTTAGGGAGCTAGAGACTGTGATACCTATTGATCTGTATCCCTTGTTCCCCAGCTGTTAATTATGGGGCGGGGTACTCTCAGCTATATAATACTTTTATACCATCCCTCTTCTCTATGTTCATGCATGCATATGGTAAAGGTTACCTTCAAGTATGTTTCTCCTCTCACTTCATACTGGAATTGGCAGTCTGTTCTTTTCAGGATGTTAATAGTGGAACCACTTACATGAATCCTTAAAGCTAAAAATTAAAGACACAACGAAAGCTCAGTCTGGAAATGTACCACATAATCATAGTAAGTATGTGTGAGAACTGGTGCTATAGCAGAAGCTCCTCCAATTACTATCAACATATCCAATTAAATGAGAATCAATTACACTGCTGTACGAAAAATCTGACTCCACTACATAGTATCTAGGGAGGAATAGCTGGTACAGCCATTGATCTGAAATGCAGGTGACCATGGTACCTGTAGTATTTAGATGCCAAAAGGGAAAAGAATAATTGGGAGTGTTCTATACAGAGAATAGTCATGTGAAGACATTGGGCAGAAGGAAAACAAACTCGCTCTTGGCACATTTCCCTAATGGTGAAGTTGAAGACTTAATTGCTTCAACATAAAATATACAGTCAGCTTATTTACACAACAGAGCTGTAATACAATTCTAGGTCGAACTAAAATCTGCCATTCATAGAGTGAAATTAAATCCCAGACACATAAGTATCACATCTTCCAGAGGAACGCAGCCAGTGAACCAGCCTATGTAGTTCCCGTAACCAGCACTGAAGCATGAACAAGGAACAATTCTTCATTGCCCAGCAGGACAGTGAAACAATTGGTAATCAAAACAAACATGGTTTCTTAATCTTTAAAATTTCTGTGAGGTGATAATAAATTGCTCTCATCTGAAAACAGACCCTTCAGTCACAAAGTAACCAAAGCCTTTGGTCCTGCTACACTGACAGCTAAAATGTAATCCTTACGCAAGCCTGTGGATTCCATCCGTGAAGCTGTGTTCACTGTATCTCCAAACAAACAGTAACGGGGCATTTTTATTCCAACCACACCAGCCGCACACGGACCTAGAAACGGGATGCAGAGAATGAAAGAGGTGGATAAAGACACTATTTATTTGGAAAGTGTCTCACCTGCAGAGCAGCGCAGTACCTGCTGGAGCTCTGCATTCCTCACTGATGACAATACTCTGTACTTCACTTCCCAAAGTATCTGGTGGTCTCCCCTTCCACTCCAAAGCGAGCCTAGCTCTGTTTGTCATGCATAATCCAATAAGAGCATAAAAAAAAGACATGGCTGCACAGTGTTACTTGTATTTAAACACAATTTTTGTGCAGAAAAAATACAGTTCCTAACTCAGTTTTGGAAGCAAGAGGAAAAGAAAATAAGCTTCATTATGGAGGGGTGAATAGTGGTGCCTCAAAGGGCTTCCCAGTGCCTCAGTCACTTTCATCAATATGTTCCTTCCCTGGCAGCTGGTGTTCAGGTGGTTGTTGAAACAAACAAAAATGAAAATTTCCCAAAGTACCTGGGAGCTATCTGCTTTAGCTATCTGCACTTCCCCTTTGAGAAAAATGATTTTTATGGGTTAATTAAAATATAAATTCCCACATACGCTTGTCAGAACCTCCAAAAGCATAAAATACAGGCCAGCATTTTGTAGCTAGACAAGCATATCTCGCCATGGCTGATCTCCACTTTGGTCAGGAAGGAGAGATCTGTGAAGGTGTGTTTGATACAACTGGCTTTAATCATACCAGGAACAGTGGCAGTTACTCTTCTTAGCTACTCACTTAAGCTATGAATTAATGCATGTGGGCTATTTCACTACAGGGGAGCAAACCAGTGGCTCATTTAGTTCTGTTGCTCTTCCTCCAGGTACGTTGTTTTCACCCTGATTCTTCCTAAGGAAAGCGGTTGTGTATGATGTACTACCAGATCTCCCACGGATGTCTATTCTGTTCAAACACAAGGCAACAACATTGTCGTTGATCTAGCACTACTGTGTACCAGAGTGAATTCCAATGCGAATCCAAACAGGCAGACCCGGCAGATGTCTCAGTTCAAAAGATCCCATGAAGCTGAGGATGTCCAGAGCCATCATGGAGATGTCTACTGCATGCCGGTTGCCATTCCTCTTTGGTAAACCACTCACCACCATGTAAGCATCACCAATGGTCTCTACCTGTGGAAATAGAATTAGAACTCACTACCTGCAGACACAGAAAAATACATATTTAGTTCAAAGCAGAAAGGTTCTGTCTGATCCTCATGTTCATGATTAAACATTTCTTCCTGGACAGCAGGATTGATTAGTTTAAGGTAGGCGACATCTTTTTGGTATATGAGTGTTTATAACTGTACTCAGCATTCCAGTTAATGAATCTGTGACCACCTAGTATAGAAAATTTAGTATAAGCAGGCACACTTGAATTGAGGTAATCTTGACCTGTTTTTCTCTCTTTTGTCTTTGCTTAGAAGGCAGATTCCCAAAACCACCACATCATCCAATTTGATTTGTGTGTCCCTTGGTTGTTAACTGAGCAAAAGTGCAGAGCTAATCACCTTGTAAACATCATGATGGTCAAGAATGTGGTCAAAGTTCTTGTAGATGTCATTCAGCATATCTACCACCTCCATAGGGGTGCTGTATTTGCAGAGTGTGGTGAAGCCAACAATGTCACTGAAGTAGATAGTGACTTCTTCAAATAGCTCTGGCTCTACCAGGCCAGTCTCCTTCAAAGACTTTACTACTGGCCTGTGGAAATAGAGAAGGCAGGAAGACAGATGAGTAGTCTGTGTTTAATATTAAAGGTATTTTTTCATGCAACCCAACCATATCATTGCTTTCTGTGTAGGAAACATCAAATTGTTTGCTGAAAACTGCAGCTGTAATCACATTTTAGAGGCTTATAATACCTTTCAGCTAGGGACCTCAAAACACTTACTAATGTTAATTAATGTGCTACAGCCTTACAACATCCAAGTGTGCTAATAACCATGAGGAAACTGAGGCACAGGAAATGGAGCTTCTTGGCTAAGGTCAGAAATAGGGATATTCAGTCAAATTTAAAAGTGAAATTCTAAAACTTCTGACATGTAGATCTACGTTCTACCCACCCAATAAGTAAAACAGGCATATTTTTCTGTTCCCCAGCACAGAAGTAATTTCATCCTGATAATTACATCACCTCATCCTGATTTCAGATGAGATATCATAGTCTGATAATTTTATGGAACAAAAGTTCAGTACAATGACAGTCAATATCTATTCAGAGGGACCTCCATTTTCCTGCATTTCTAAATCCAGGAAAATATATGTTCCTAGTGCAGATATTAGAAGAGAATAAATGAAAGAGACACAGAAAATTACAGATGTTGCACAATGCTTTGTTCCCTCTACAATGAGACAATAATAGAGTGGTAGGAACAACAAAGAATGGAAGGAAACATGTATTCCTTGTCTCACAGTCTACAGACAGATAATTCAGATTATTTCAATTTTCCCCAAAACTACATTGAACAGACTTTTATTTTCTTCTTTTAATGTGAGTCACAAAATCAATACCCTGACTACTTAAATACCCTGTAAACTAGTAATGACATACCAGGATAGTTTTATTATTCTGAATGTATGCAATACCAAAATTATTGATATTATCAATATTATAATATCAATAATACTTGTCCTATACCATTCTCTGAAGCATCCGTCTAGCCCAGTATGGCCTAGCCCACCTCAGCCCCTCTTTTGCATTGCTAAACCCCAGCCTGAGGTTGGACTGCACTCCTGCTCTCCAGCTGGACACTCCTTCCACCTCATAAAGTGCTGGAGCAGAACAGAGCTCTGTGATGTGGGAATCACTGTAGATCAATGTGTTCCCAGAAAGGCAGTGAAAAAGAGGTTTGTGCTGGAAAGGGGGATCCTGTGCATGAAGAGAGGTTGGCGAAGATAACAGGTCCCAGCAACATCTTGCCATGAAACTCCACCATAGGGTGGAGACCTCAGCTTCTTCTTTTCTTCCTAGCAAGATCAGATTAGAGGGGAAGTAAATAGAAGATTAATATAAATCCCAACCCCTGCTCTCCAAGAATCAGGTGATATACGTAAATAAAATATCAGTGAAAATCCTCCTGGGCTGTTACCTTGGAAGTAACATGAAATTAAGCCTGTCTGCTCTGTCTCGCTCTGCTTTGTATAGCTCTGTCCTTTCCTCCACCAGGTGCTCCAGGTTCCGGGAATACAGCTGTAGACGCCGGATCAGGGTATCCATGTAGCTTTCATTGGTTTGGCCATGGTAGTTACTGTGAAAAACATAAATATACAGGAGCCAACAAGAAAGGTTGATGGAAGCACATTGTTGAGAGAGGCAAAAAAAAGGCAAAGAACTTCTCCAGTGTTTGACTTCCATGTAGTTAGAATGCAAAGTGCCTCAAGTGCAACATTCTTTTTTCTTGCTTGGAGAGCTTATGTATATGAATTGAAAGTCTGTGATCCACACTTGTCACTTGGAGATGGTAATTCTTAAAGCACTCTTAAATCACCTAGCCCTGCTAATATTGTCAACTCCAGGTTACCTTGGGTAATCCATGAACTTTAATTTCTAAAAAGTAATTGACAAGCTCAAATCCTGAGAGGAAGCTAAAGATAGTAGGTAGAAAATTGCCTATAAAGTTTAGATGGGGACTTCAGCCAGAAGGATTCAGACAATTTGGGGCTGTCTATGTAGAAGATAGAACAATTCAATGGATAAATTAGCAGCCCCTGGGCTAGTTTTGCTCACAAGATCCTGAGAACTCCAGTCTACTAACTCCTGGAAACAGAAGTATGGTAACACAAGTCACTCATAACACCTGTTTGTCTGGACAGCCTGCACTCACCAAAGCAATCTGAAAGTAGATGGGGCCAGGCTGACTGGAAGAGTCAGATGAGTATTGTACCCAACTGGACTTTAAAACCATCCTTACTTTAAACAAATCTTTACGTCAGGGATGCACCATCTTAGACCTGCCATGAGGAGAACACAGTGTTGCATGTGGCAACCTCTTTGCTTTTGTAGGATGGAGGCCTAGGAGCTGAACCAGGACATCTTTCTATTCAGCTGCAGTATGATTATTCAATTATGCATAGTGTAATTGTCCTTCTGCCCATGTAAAGTGTAAAATGATGTAAGTACTGTTGGGGTTTGTTGGTGAGGAGAGCTTTAAAAACTGGGGAGTCATTTACCAAGAGAAGTGATTAAAAGCTCACTGTTTGGACATAGAAATAATTAATTCAGACCAAACTCTGTAGGAACAATGCGGCATTGGCCAGGTGAAAGGCCTGTATAACCCCACAAGTTTTATCCAGCCATGGCCCTTATTATCCCACAATTTTATACCAACAAAACTCTGTAATTAATACTTCTGGTGAGTTACAAACCAGCACTTCTAGTCAGCTTAATTTGGGACCATCCGAACTCATATATGGCACAGCCCAGCTCATCCAAACTTTCTAAATCATCCTCCAAACATTTATGTGCATTCATTTCCCGAAACTTAGATGACATGAGTCACTATCCAACTCTTGACTAGAGACAGGGGGTGAATTACTTGAATGCTTTAAATCTCTAATTATCCAGTTTGCTACTTTCACAATGTACCAATTTGAGGTATGGTGATTGTTTTACCCTCACTCAGCTAATAAATGCATAGATGCTCATGTACACACATGTACGTATACCCATGCACGTGCTCACCTACTTTTCTGCCAAAGAATAGAAGAGGATCTAAGTGAAGATGCTCAGTTTTTCCACTGGCTGAATCACAATCACATCAGCTTACAAACTTAAAAATATGAGCTTTCTAACGCTTCGGAGGAGTTTGGAGCATCTTAAAAAATAGAGCCCCTGCTGCTCACCTGAATATTTTAGCCAGAGTATTCTCAATTTTCTTAAAATCAGGCCTCTTCTCTGGATCTTCCTCCCAGCAGCTCTTCACTAATGTATACACCTTCAAACAAAAAATTAAGGAAAGTCCACATGAGTAATGGATATAGAAGAACAATGATGCTAAATAGCACTAGTTCATTAGGGAATTTCTGGTTACTCTTGACTGGCAACATATTAAAATGTGTGACTAAATGTTTTGTATCTATGGTTAGGACACTCATTGCACTCACTTAAATTTAACTCTATGGTGACTAGTGACATGATCCTAACTTGAATTTGCAATACATAAATGAGAGGCAAGTAAATGGATCCAGTCTTGCAGCAAGTGCCAGATACAGTTATTGACATGGAGGTAAATGCTGTGGTAATTATATTTCCAATATCCTGAGTCTGGGATTTTCTGAAACTGGTGATTCAGCCAAAAAGAATGAGGTTCATTGCTGAATATGGGGATGTCTACAATACAGACATTTTCACCTGAGCAAGAAGCCTTAAGGGCTATATAATCAGTGGAGAGAGGTATATTTGAGGTGTGATTCATCCCATCTTAAAGATATTTAAAATAGGTCAGAAAAGTGGCACCATAAAAGTACCTGTTTCTTTCCAGTGAAACAATTTTCATGAGTTGTATTTCATTTCACTATAGAATACAGTTTTTTCCCCATGAGGTTAGGGCATTTGTCATAAAATGTGCATAGCTTTCATTCTCCCATGATCATGAGCTCTAGTTTGGCCAGGACTTCCACCCTTCACCCAGAAAAGGGCTCAATTAATTATTAGCTTACTTCCATCTGTCTTTCCCCCACTGATTCCAAGGACAGGTCTGGTCGGAAAGGCTTCACTCCTTTGCCACTCTCCACTCTATAAAGTTTCTCTAACACAGGAAAAAGATGCAAAGTTTTAAACAGAAAAACATAAGAAGGACATTCCTCGTGGATAGCATCCTATGATGTTATGAGTTACTGTACAAACAGAAGTCTTGAAGACAGTTCCCTCATTTTGATATGAATTTCAGCTTTGAAGCTTTTTTAAATATATGGCACAAGATCAAAACAGGCTGGCTTGAAGGCCTCTGGAAGCAAAATGAATAGGAATGTACACGAGTATCTGTTGGTCACGGTAGACATGGCATCTTCCCAAATGAACATTAGGCGTTATTAGCGTGCCTCTCAGCATGAAATAGAGCTATTGTAAAAAACAATGTGAAAAGCCCATTGGAATTTGATCAAAAGTGTGGAGACATACAACTCTTATCAGAGCAGTTCAAATCATCCTGCAGATGCTCAGCTTCCTTAAAACTAGGCTATTAATGTATATGGTTTAAAAACATTGCATTTGTTAGTTAATTTGTATTCTTATTCATTAAATCCATTCTATGAAAGTTATTTGTATTCTGAACATATTAAAATGCAGGCCGCATTTGCACAACTCAAATTAAGCACAGTAAGTGAGGGCTAGAGCAAAAATATCTCTCTCTGTACATCTCCTCCAGACCTCAAGAGTTCCAGAGGGAGGGATTTGAAAAAGAGAAGCAATTTTTTAGCTCTAGGGGAGAGAAAGAGAAACTGAAAGGGATCCGTGAAAAAGTGTGAAACACATTTATTAATAATGTCAGATTGTATTTTGGAGACAATTTTACTGAAGGAAGCATATAATGAGATGAGGAAGGTTTGTAATCGTGATGGTGTGTGCAAGTCTAGAGCAGCTAGGGATGCCTAAGCATGCCCAGTGTGCATGATCACCCTAAAAAGATGCAGTAGCTTACAGCTTTGTGGTACAGAAATTACAGACTAGAGAAGGAGCAGGAGACTTGAGTCTCCCAAATGCTATGGAGTGGAGAGACTGCTAAGAAATCTTCTGTGGGCTAAGAGACAGGAGAATCTGTGTAAGTCTCATGTATGCAAGAGGAATGTGTTGGATTTCCATGCTGTGCACATACCTGAGAGCGGAAGTAACAGCAACTATTAGCAACACTGCAATTAGCCAGTGGCAGAAAGTAGTGGAACAAGGAGGCAGCTTGAATTGAGCATTGGTACGTGACAAGATTTCACAGTCTTGAGCAGTGAATGAGGTGTTTCTGCAGAAGAGTGGAGCAATCAGTTGGCCTAGCAACTGTCTCACAGAGAAGTCAGTGAAGAGGACTATGACCTAGTTACTTCTATACATTAGAGATCCAGTTCTGTATGCCTGTTGTCTTTGTGGGACTTCTTTTCTCTCATTAGTAGCAATATTATTGTATGTTACATTGATTGATAAATATTGGCAAATTGAGAGAATTGGCTCACTGAGTACCTGGAAATTGAGTTTAGTTTTCCTAAGTTGATGGATGGAGGCCAAGTACAGGGGTTTTTAAACAACTCTTAAAATCTTAACACAGTCCTCGCTGCTGCCAATGAAGTCCTGGAGAAGCGGTTATATCAGTTGGCCTGAAATATCAGTATCATGTCTTCTAACTTGCAGAGATTAACTTCTGATAGCCTAGCCATTGAAAGGGAGACTTAGAAAGCAAATGAATCTAACATGCAACAGGGACATTTCTTTGCCCATTACCATTGACTCTAATTTGATATTCTTTTCCCTCTTTTTATCTTAGATATTTGCAAATTAATGCTTGCCTCAAGTTTGAGCTAATCAAATGATGCGATCACATCTCAGAAAAGCACAGAAACAGTGTCTGAGGATAACTTAATAACCACTAACATAACACAGAAAGACTGTAACTGTTGAATGAACAGTTAAAAGAAGGTAGTTTGCTATGGATTTGCTCTGAAAGTCAAAATGAGCAAGGGAAAATATTGCTCTTTCCTTTCTCCATCTATTTTAGCAATCTTTGTAAAATCCTTGCATTCATGAGGATTGTGTCTGCCTCTTCACAAGAAAAGTGCATAGAAAGACTTTTATCTTCTCTACCTTATCTTAAGCATGGAGTCCTATAGAGTTTTCTTGAGGGGGAACAGGCATTTCTAAGCTCTTTTAGGTCTACATTTATATTATAGAGTTGGTGATGTGAAATACTGTGTTTCCACAAATATGAGCATAGATTTGCAATAATGTAGGATGATGGATGTGCCCCAGAAGTTATTCTCAAACCTTTCTCAGGAAAAGAGCTATTAGGCTTTCCAGCTGCTGCTCTAGATGTTTTAACAAAAGTGAGGCGGATCTATCAGAGTGACTCAGAGGTAAAGGCAATGTCTAAACTTGTTGTTGGTAACAGTCACTAGGAAAATCCCAAACCCACACATGCTTTTATGTCAGTTCTAATATATAATAATTCCTGGATTCTCAGAACTGGGATTGACTGGGCTGTTAGCCACTCAAAAACAATGTCACAAAATGCACAAAATGGAGTTTAATGGATGCACTACCAGAGGAGGTGCTTTTTCTGACAGAAGACAAATAACTAAAAGTAATTTTGACAGTCTCGAATAAAGTCTGAATTGCCAGTTTTTAAATTCCAACTGTTCTTGGGTCATGCTGCTGCATTTTTGTTGTTCTGTGTTGACATTGCTGATTTACAATGCCTAATATGAGTGAATTATTATATGTTGTGGAAAACTCATAATAGAAAAACCTTTGTGGCCTTTAAATGTCACAGTAAGTCTGGACAGCATTGTATAATCCTAACTTCTGTAATGCTGTGGCCAAGGTGAGGAGGGAGGAGAAAGGGCAAGAAAACTCGAGGTAAACTTTATTTACAGAAAGAATAAGGACACTTGCCCCGACAGTGAGATCCTTCAAACAGGCCCTTCATTCATCACACAGTGAAAGAAGCAGCAGTTCAAGCAGCTATCAGAGACAGTGCCTTTCACAAAATCTGGAGAATGGCCCAGTTACAGCTACGCCTTCCCAAAAGGCTGCAATGGAGGAGAAATTTGTGGATTTACCTTTGTTGTCCCGGCACTGTCCAGTGTAGAAGGTCTCTCTGCGTAGGATGATTTCTTGGGCAATAATCCCATAGCTGTACACATCACCTTTCTGAGATACATCAGCATCACGGAGATGCTCAGGAGCTGTCCACAGGTCTGAAGATCCAGGTGACAAAAGGGGCCAAGTTAAAGGGGGAAGGAAGAGAAGTAATTGAAAAAGGGTGAATTAAATCACAAAGCATTGTGGTAACACATGGATCTGATCAATGACAAGATCATGTGGTACTTCTTTTTTTCTTCACACAAGTTCAGCGTTACTGCTGAAGGGAGCTGTTTGCATGGAAGCCTTGGATGCTGAAAATATTTCTTGCATCTCAGCCACATGTGAAATCTCTGTTTTCTAAACTGTAAGTTGAAAATTCATCTTTCCTTCTCACTTACACTGCCTAATTTCTTTCTCTACCTGCTAATACTCCTTTTGCATTGTTATTTAAGATAGTGTTTTCAGATATCATTTATATGATGGCTGCTACCTGAAACAAAATCATATTGTATGTTTTGTACTGTGTACAAGATGTAATGAGGCCCTACTGGATTATGAATAAAAGAAAATTCCATTAGGTTGGAAACCATGAAGGAGAGTCCAATTAGGTACTATTTTTACCTTTCCTTGGAGGCAGAATTGAATTACAGCCAAAATCAGTGATCTTCACTACCATGCGATTGTCTACTACACAGTTTGTGGATTTGAGTCGACCGTGGACTTCAGTTTTGCTTGAGTGCAGGTAAGACATCCCCTGTGGTTGATAATAAAAGAGGAAGAAAGCAAGACTACATGTGAGACACTCAGCTGTTACCAGACTCAAAAAGAATATGAAATATTAGTGTAATTTCTGTCTAAGTAATTAAGTGGCCTTTATCTGCAATGAATATGCATAAATCACAATTCCTTGTCATGGAGAGAAACAAATATTTACAGAGGAGATTTTCCAAGATGACAGAACAGTCAATATTAAGAAATGAGATCTACCATTAGAAGGATCATGTAATGGAAGACGGTCCTTCCTCTTAGTTAACAAAAGTCTGACATAGCATCTTGGGTTTTGATAAGTTTAGAAGACAATTAAGCAAATCTATTTCCTCCCACAGAAGTTTTGATTTCACTTGTAATTAAATGCTTTTTTGGTAAATTTAGTACATATTTGTTGGAATGTCACACATAAAAAGTGCTTCCAAATCCATGTTCATCACACCATTTGTGTGAGAAGAATTGTTTTTTATGTCTGTCTCATCTTTGAAGATGATCATACACCAGAGACTTCATTCAGAAACATTCCAACAGATCCTCTTCTGCAAAGCAGAGGGCTGAATAGGGGTCAATGCAAAGAGTGTAAGATGATGCACTAAGGCTTATATAAGGCAGGTGATCAGATTAGATAATCATAAAGGTGTCTTCTAACCTGACTGATCATGGTTTTCTCTATACTAGTCAACACATGTCAGCTATTCATGAGGTAATCTTGGAAGTAGGCACCATGAGGACTGGACGATGCAGTTTCAGCTGTTTCCTGAGATTCAGACTCTTGACTAACAGCACATACAGGCATACAAAGGTGTGTAGTTTGCCCCTTTTTACTCATCATCTCTGAATTCATCTCATTTGGTCTAAGACACTCAAATATGGTGCAATGCATGAAAAGGGGACAGCACTGAGGCCTAGCAGGAAAAGGACATTAGTAAGTGGGTGTAAGCTCAAGAAGGGAGTAGGTATGCTAATTTGCACCCTCTTGCTATTATTTATTCTGTTTCATCTCTCTCTTCTGAACTACTTAAGCTCACACCTACTTATAGCCTACTGCTGGTTGTTTTTCTTCCTATAGTCCTCTTTCCTGTAGCTCAGTATATGAAGCATAATCTATATTCTGTGGAAGCCAGAACAGGTACGCCCTACCTGTTTAGTTTATTCTTCCACTTAGACTCCTACATGTATAGTGGGAACTGGTAGACAGACTTTAATCTTAGCTTACATAGCTCATGTGGTCATGAATACACTGTATGACATGCTGGGTTTTCTCTCCAAATACTGGGTACCCGTAATTGGGAAAGGATCAGTAAATGCTACAAGAGATCACTGAGACATGAGCTGAGTTTCGGGCACAGTAGATGTATGTCTGAGACACAAGCAGCCTGCAAGAGGTGCAATTCCTGGAGAATGTTGTTGGACCGGTTATCCTGGACCTATCTAGACCATGCCAAAATTTACAGAGACTATGTGCGCGCTATATCCAAGGAATATATTTCTTGATTAAGCAGCTTTTATTATGCAGCTCTGATGACACTGTCCAGGATGTTTTGCCTGCTTTAGGTCCCATTTCCTCCAGCTGTGCCTTCTTCCAGCTTCTGTTTTCATCCGACAGGAAATATACCCATTGCTACAGCAGAATTTCTAATCAGTTTCAGCATCAAATGGCAAGCAAAGGTAATTTTTGCTTCCTTATATCAGGTCTTTCTTGTTAACAATTTCCGGAGGCAAACTTATAGATGTACCTAATAAAATTTTCCTCTTTCCTTCCAACTATCCTATGTACCTACCTGAAAACACAGAACCTATTAAGAACCCACAATGTGATTTTCAAAATTTATAATGACTTTCAGTGCAGCACTTGTAAGTCCTTGAGACATTCTTGTAACCTCTTCTTTCAAGCTCTGAACTGAGAACCCTTTTCCTCACACAGCGCAAGAACGTTACAATCTCTTGCACAATATCCTGCAGCAGCTCCTTATTTAATAAATAGTGTTGCAAAACCAGTGTATGCACTAATAACTGCAAGGCTTGATTACTGCAGTTCCTTCTTATCAGACCTTTCAACAGAGATCTTCTGTCACATATAACCAAATTCATGCAGATACAGTTGGTACCATCAGACCTACAGACAGCAAAGATAGAAAAGAAAACATGGAGCAGATTTAGGGCTTCCCCTTTGTCTATCCCACCTCCAGTGGACTAGAGGATGCTCTAGGAATAGAGCTTGGCTAGCTGTACCAGGGAATAGAAAAGATACAACTCCTCTGTTCAGAAACGCTGATGCAGCAGCTTCTGTACCAGATGAAAAGTAGGCGAAGTACAAGGACTGTTTAGAATCACAGAATCATAGTGATTGGAAAAGACTTTTAAGATCATCGAGTCCAACCATTAACCTATCACTACCAATCCCATCTCTAAACCATGTCCCTGAGCACCTCATCTACCCACCTTTTAAATATCGCTAGGGATGGAGACTCCACCACTTCCCTGGGTAGCCTGTTCCAATGTTTGACTGCCCTTTCTGCAAATAAATTTTTCCTAATACCTAACCTAAACCTCCTCTGGTGCAACTTGTAGCCATTTCTTCTCATACTGTTACCCGGGAGAAGAGACTAAGACCCACCTCACTACAACCTCTCTTCAGGTAGTTGTAGAGAGCAGTAAGGTCTCCCCTCAGCCTTCTCTTCTCCAGACTAAACAACCCCAGCTCCCTCAGCCACTCCTCATAAGACTTGTTCTCAAAGCCCTTCACCGTAAAAGGGCAACCATAAAAGCGGGGCATAGGGAAGTGGTGGTGTGGAGAGGAAGGAGCATATCAAAAGGAATGCAAAGGAACTGAAGGAGCTGGTCATAGGGATTTTAACAGCGTGGAGAGCTGGGGCTGGACTTGAAAAGGGCAGAAGCTAGGATGAGAGGAACTGTAGCTGAAGGGCTATGAAGTGACTTGTAAAGCAAGGAGCCATTCAAGTGAAAATAGAGAGGGTGCCTGGGAAGCTGTGGTTTGGGAAAAGTTATACAAGAAGTTCATGGAAGTGTTTAAGTCCCAGCGGATCCACCACAACATCAGGTTAAGGAATAGGAGAGGCTGGCAGATCATCCAAATGACAGTAAGTTTCCTGATATTCCTAGGTACATACAGATTTGCAGGAAGATTTTGTGAACCATCTCTACTAACATGGCTAATAATGCTCAGGAATCATTCCACAGAACAGATGTGGTGTGCTGCTTAAACTCAGATTCCATGTCCTGTTCCCATAACCAACAGTGCAGTGAAGGACTGTTTGTGAATCCCGGTCCCAGTGCAATCCCTGGGCATTTGGTCACCCCCTTCAGAAGGACTGTGATTTCTCTCTCCTTCTCATAAACAGAGCCAGTACTAATCCATATTTTCCTAGGAAACATCTGAAGGTGAACTGCAAAGGGTTAAAAAATACGGTGGTTTTTTTATATGCTCTAGGGAGGAACGGAAACTCCACTGCTGCTGTTTAAAATGAAACTTAATGCTGAATGTTAGCTCAACTTCAAAGTCATTAACAATGCCAACAAACTGTGACAATTTGGATTAAGGAAAATTTAATAAAGAGCAAGATTTTCAATATCTCTTTAGAACAGACACAGTGGAGTCATTCATTGTGGAGACCAAATCTGAACAGATGCCTGTAG
>NW_010326377.1:18764-24975 GCF_000700745.2 Antrostomus carolinensis
CAGCAATAGGAAGAGGAGAGCAGCTGAGCAGTAGCAAAAAGGCAGAGGTAATTCTCTACATTACCTACAGAGGTATAATGAATTATTACACCTGTGAATTATAAAGGTTCCTCAGCTATCAGCTAAACAGATACAAGTCTCTAATATAGAACTGAATTTCCTTTACCATTCATATTGAGTCTTCCTACCACAAGGAGCTGAAATTTAAAGATCTATAGAAAGCTACTGAAAATCAGTCTTGGTTTCTGTACAGGATTAATTTTTTCCCTCTTGAACTGCCTGAAATGGATAGCTTTAGTTTCTAGTTTCTCACTCTAGTGAGTGAGAAAATCAGGATGCAAAATAAACAGTTTATTTAGAGGAAGTTTATCCTGTCTCTGTATACAAATTGGAATAGTTCCACCGTTTTGAAAAAACACAGTTTTCCTTTATATGCCTTACCTGAGGCCAGAGAGCAGGGTGTTTTGCAGGTCTTGTGACTGTGAAGGCCCTACTAATGAGACTCACTTGTCAACAGATTGGAACCCTCTGATCTTTGGGTCACATTTCTTTGAGGAATACTTTTTTTATTATAAATAGCCCAAAGCCATCTCTGGCTCCCATTTCGCCCTTCAGTTTTTAGAGCCACTAGCTCCTCCTGCCTCATACACCTATCCCCAGAGGAAGAAAGAGTGGAAAGGCATACATGCTCTAGCAAGGACATGAGAAGGCCCCAAGAGCTGCCATTCTCCAGGGGGTCCATTTTGCAAGACAAGACAGGGTGATTAACACTGTCAGCAGCCCTCTTACCTTGGCAATATCGTACATGACAGAGATTTTGAATTCCCAATCCATGAACGTGCCATCAGGGTAGGATATTTTATCATTTAAAACATCCTGTAAAGAGAAGAAAAGAATGGCATCAGGGAAAAAGGAGAGGATGGGATATGAGTATCTAAATCTCACAGCCTTTCAACCAGTGACTGAAATGGGTAGCCCTTCATTTTTTATAGGGAGTACATGCGCTATAGAGCAGGAGTTGAATCCAAAACCAGGGACTATTAAATAAATTTTGGGTTTATACAGAGCTAGAAAATTGAGTACTCCAGAAAAGAGGGTTTTGTCTAATTAAAGGTAAATAGCGAATTGCTTTTGAAGATGAGTCTTTAATAAAGCCAAATAGCTGAGGCGGAAATGGGCAAAGTGTGCAAGAGGAAAAGAAAGGAACTTCTGTGGTTTGTGCTCACAGTTCATTTCTTACCAATTTACTCATGGCTTTACAAGTTCAAAGTAGACTGTTCCTTTATCTTAAAGTGCCAGTCATTTACAGTTCTTCCAGCCACCATTATTTCCATTGCTAAAAGTAAACCTCTATGAGTATGCCAGTTTACAAGAAAAGAACAAGAGATAGAGCTGTTATTTTGCTGCCTTGCTGTGGTTTTGTTCCAGAGACCACTGCTACTGATGAAAGTCGTTGTATGAACTCAAAAGAAGAGACAATGTGTGCCTGCAGAAGAGCTGATGCCACCATGACTTCATGATTAACACTGAAATAATATTGGTAGTAACAAACCATAAGTCTTTACATAACTCTTGCCAGGCATCAATTTACTATTTCTTTTATAAATAGAAATTAAGGGCTGTTGTCCCTTACGACACCAGATTTGCCATGTTCCGGACTCAAACTGCTTGTCCCTTACTAATATCAAACATATTTTCAAATCTGTTCTTTCACACCCTGGGGCACTGTGGGGTCTACAAAGGGATCAGCAGAGACAACAGCTACAGCTTGGAAAATAAAGAAAAAAATATATCCTGTATGCTCCCAATAGGGGCCACAATGCAAACACTGGCTGTTGCTGTTACCTGAGCAGAGCTCTGCCTGTACTTTTCCTTGCTTGCACCTCACCTCATCCTCAGGCTGCTGAGAACCATCAAACTGATGGCAGCCACAGCAACACGTGGGGAAGGCTGTGGACAACTGAGCAAGGGAGAGGGAACTGAGAGTCAGAAACCTGCCACCATGTGCTTAGTCCTTTGCTGCCACATAAGGGCCAGAAACATAGAGATCGGGATTTTTAATTTTTTTTTTACTTTGAAAATTGATAATTAGGAGGTGGAAGGAGACCTGCAAAATTCTTTACCCGCAGAGAACCTCTTTCGCAGTACTCAATCACCCCAAAGATCATGGTGTCTATCTTCACAGTGCCATAGAACTTGGTCAGGTTGTAATAATCAATCTGTAGGAGCTGGAGCAGAAACATTGCATGTATTTTTAAAAGCAACCATTGTTAGTACAGAAACACAGGTCAAGGATACTTGTGTGACGTGGCTTTTTATCTCAGACCCTGATAAGATGTGTGAATTTCCTTTAAACCAGTGTGTACTAAGGCACTGAGTGAAGTACTTGGAAGACATTTGTCATTCCAGAGCCTTCTGGATTAGGGAGATGAATGGCTGCTGTTGGCTACTACAAGTCAATTCCAGGGCCCACTATAGTCTTCATTATTGCCTCTCTATTCAAAATTCCCAGTTGACCAGAATAACCATTATGAGTGACAGAACGTTGCGAATCAGGCAGTAAATGAGCAAGTAATAAAAATGTAATGATGCTGCATGATATTATGGACTTTGTCCATTCATACAGACAACTGTATTTTACTTTGAGATATTTTTAGAGCTTATTGAATTCACAGTATAGCTGCATTGTGTAAAAAGGAAAACTATTCATTCAAAAAAGATGCAGTACTGCAGCCAAATTAATCTCTCACGTTGGAAGAGCCTGTATGCACAAGTCAGCAGATAGTTACTTATGTTTAAAGAGCTGCACTTGGCATTCAATAATCAGATTTAACTAAAACATTCTGCTACTAATGAATTAGCATGATATGGGCAAAAGGAGTGCCTTGCCTTTTAGCATCAGCTATAAAAATGTATTTAGCAAGGCCATATGACAGAGCATGAATTACTTCATCCATCCTCAGCTTCACTGACATACAATTCAGACCGTGAACTGGTGATGAGATCACACACACAAAGAAAAAATTCACCAAGCAGTATCCTTTGAGGAACTTATTACCCATCCACCTCATAAACATGCACAAGCACATGGCTGTTGGAATTGACAGTAGAAAGCAATGACTTCACTCATAGGCTCCATCCCACCCTGCAGTGTCCAGTTGCTATTTGCAACAGTTACCTTGTTCAGTTCTATTTTTTGCTTCTCTGAGAAATTGCCATCGTTGTTTTTGAGATCCTTTAGGATCACCACCTGAAGAAAAAATAACAGTGGGAAAAGAATCATAGGTTTAGTACACCAGGATTCATCCTTCTTTTCCAAGAAATGTTTGTACAAAGAAATACTTCAGAAACACCTGCCTACTGCTTCGCTGTTGGAGTTTCAGTTAATGGAGTAATAAGTAATGGAGTTATATTTCCTTAAAAAGATTTACCAGGTAGATAGGAACTATTTAGAACTGTCAATGGTGAAAATTTTAAACACAATATGAATATGTCTTAGTCAGGCAGATAGCTCTGCTGAATGTACAAGAATTGACATGTAAATTGTCTGTCCTCCATTAATCTGTTAATCTCCTCTGCACCAGAATGTACCAGATTTCTGTTCCCTCTGCTTCTGCAGCTCTGGACTATGCTGGGAGTTCATGGAGTCTCATATTTTGTCTCCCGTCAGTAAGCAAAATGCAAAGCACTTGATAGGGAATAAATGGCTTATTTCTTCTACAAGATCAAGCCAGTTTGCAAGGTTGAGATTCCTCAACCCCTCAATTCCTCAATTCCTCTAGAGAGGAATGACCTCCTCCCTGAAAGAGCCCTCCTAAAAGGAGGAAGGGAGTGTGGACACTGCAGTCAGGTTACCTTCTTGTCATATTTGCCTTGGCGAAGTCTCTGCGTGGTGTCACGCCTCTTATCTTCATCGATCTGAGAACAAAGAAGAATGATTAACTTGCAATTATCACCTACTCACCACTTGTCAGGTCCAGAGAGATAAGTACTGTCAGTGTATGCCACACAGAGAAGCATAAGCCTCTCTCTTAAGGGAGGGCCACTACATGCCACAGCAAGTGTGGAACATCCATGCCACTCCCACAGCTGCCAGAGCCTGCACCTGCTGCTTTCATGCTCTTGAGAGTTACAGAGGTATAACAAAGCACATGGAAATAATTTGCAACAGGAAGAGACTGGAAATCAATACTCAGCCCATTCCCTCATCACAAAATGAGCTTTACTGCTGGGGAACAGATATATTCTATTAGGGAATGATAGATAGGGAACAATCTCTTTTTTCTTCAAAACAGCAAGTGAGGGTTTAAAAAAAATTTTAAAAAAAAAATTTAACAGATCATAGTTCTACCAGAGCCATAGCCTGCATAGTTGGAGCATGCTGACATGCCAAGGCCTGGGTAACAAGTCTAAGCTAATTGTTGACCTCTAGATGGACCCTGTAAAGACTATATTTGTTACAACATTTATAGTGCAACAGCAACCAGCAACTTTTTAGCAGCCATCCGCAAAAGTAATAATATGGGTAATCAGCAAATGTCCTTGGTTAGGACTGAAATAGATGGTGAGACCAGACAAATCTCAGTTAAGGAATAAATGTCTAAAACCACAAGGATAGAGATACTCCCTTGGATTTCTCCCCAAGGACTGGCCAGACTTTGGGCAGAATCCAACCTACAGGATGATGTGACAGATATTTCCGCACAAAGGAAAATGCAAGTCATCCTGACTTGCAGAGTTTGATAAGTAAGCACTCTAAAGCTGGACCACTGTGCAGCAACTCTTTGATGGCCTCATCTGCAGGTGGATGCACTACGCAGGACTTCCCAATTGCCAGGGAGAGGTTCTCCAAACCTTCGCTGCTCCAAGGCACCCCAGTGACTGCAGCTCTGGATGACGGTAAATAGGGCAATTGGTGATGTATCTTTCTTAATCACTATTGCTAACTTTATATAGTAATGATTAGATGCATTGCCTAACTTTGTGTTGTCACTTACCAATATACTTAACTTATTCTGATTGCTCACTACATTATTTCCTATCTGTATTATTTTAAGACAATCTGTAAAATGAGCTTACTCTTTTGGTTGATGCCAGTGTCCTTTCTGTTGACCCTTGTTAATTGGTAAAATATACAGCAAAACACATGCCAACACCCCAGCATTGGTGGTCATTAGAAGACAAAATCTAAGACCCAGCTTTGAGCATTGTGCTTCTCTTACCTTCAAACTAACATAACTTGTCTCACTGGTCTCCAGAGGCAAAATTTCCTCAGGTGGTATATGGGACCATTTCTTCCACCGACGCTCATTATCTCTCCTGTACTTCCTGCAAAATGAGTGAACTTGCTCAGAATATCGTCCCAGTGAACTGAAATCCATAGCGGGAGATCATGACAGGGAAGCTTCTAGCATCAGGATGACACAAGGATGGGGTGTTATGTTGGCAAGGCTTGAGGACAAGCCCTGTGGCTCTTGTACAGTTTTCCAGTTTGAGGCTACTCTAATTCCCCTAGCTTTGTTAAAGCCTAAATGATCATTCAATTCCATAGGCCTAGCAGAAGAGCAAAACAGATTTAGCAGAACAACTGCTAGGCAAATGCCAGAGTCTCAAGGGATGTCAGAACAATTCAAAGTACAAAGGGCTGTCTGGATTTTACATCGTTTTTTCCTCCTTACTATTGTATGTACTCCAAAGAGAGGTCCCAGAAACAGATGCGAGCCAAAGGGAGTCCTGCCATCAACACTGGATGATAAAAACTGGTGTGAATACCATGCCAGCAGAGGAGGTAACAACACTGTTAAGATGAGAGGCCTTTTTGTGGGTGTGCCTTGTATTCTGCACATTTTGTAAAAATGGAGGAAAAGCCCTTGGAACAAGGAGAAGGAAACTTCTGTCTCCATTGCAGAACTCCAGAGCAGACACTGTCTTCTCTCAGAGAAAAGCTGCAAGACAACTAGTACTTACCAATTATCTGCTTACTTATGCGAGTCCTTCCTCTACTGAAAAAAAAAAAATCACAGGACTGACTGAAAAGACTGTAGGAGAATCCTAACGCACTGATGACCACTGGCAAATGCTCCAAATGGGAAAACCTATAGTATTGACTGATAAAATAAATGTTCCCTTTTTCCAATATATTTTGGAAGGAATAACCATAAGCATCAGTACAGGTTGGGAACTGACCTGCTGGAGAGGAGCTCTGTGGAAA